>NW_028279778.1:0-52751 GCF_059751315.1 Micrasema longulum
GTTGTTATAGAGTTTTTTGTTATTTCATTGCCTCTTTTATTATTCAATCAATTTTCGGCACTGCATACTCAAAAATGACACTGAATATGCCTACTGCCGACTGCGACACTTTTTTCTACAAATACAATCAGTTTACCCTGAAGATGGTTGTGCAATGGTAGCCAAAACGTCGAAACGAATCCAACTTACACGGTATATTTGAGGTTGAGCTTGACCCTCGACTCATGGTACTTTGTGGATAAGTAGTGTGGCTCTTTGGCTAAAAAGTTTGGAGACTCCTGAAAATATTTTATTTATTTATTTACGGACATTGTCTATTTACGAAATTTATAGGGATGAATGTAAGAATAGTTAAAAACATTTAAAAAAATAAAAGAAGCATTGACAAACATGAGGGACACCGAGACACGATCTGGACTATTTATTAAGTGCTCGTTTTAATCGTTTTAAACTTAAACCAAAAAAGTCCATATCTTCTTTCGAGTTAACTATACGACGAAGACGGGTCATTGGAGAATTAAGGCCATAGTTTGCTCTATGCTGATCGATAAACAGTATTTTATTGTTTTCATCCTACAAGTTGGCATATAGAATTTTACCTGTCCCAGTAATGATGGCACATCGATTATACCATTTAGTATGCCGTGCATTTATATATGGATTCAATATTAGTTCTGCGTTTTTGTAGACTAGAAATATTGAACATTGACTCCGTCTCAGCATAAGAATAATTACCTCTCTCTAGTCCAAGCATTCACGCTACTTTTCAAAGCGAGCGATGTTGGACTGATTTAATGAGATTTATACGATTCACATAGAATGGAGACCAGACCACAGAGGCATATTCTAGAAGAAAGCGAACAGTTGAGCAATAAAGAGTTTTGGTAGTGCGTACACTAGTAAAATCATAGGATATTCTGTAAATGAAGCCAAGTAATTTCAGTGATACATTTACTTTATTATTTATACGCTCGTTGTATGTCAGTTTATAGTCCAAAATAACTCCCAAATCTCTGATGGACTTAACTACATCAATTTTGGAGTTTTCTATTAGGTACTCGAAAGAAATCGGTTGTTTTATTCTACCATTGAAACGTATGGTTATAATTAATTATTGACATTGGTTGATAATTTTTACACGTCATGTTAAAAGTAAATACAGAACCAAACTTATGATTTTCCTTACAAACTAGCTAACATTAAATTTGCCCCACATTACATCAATAAGAAAAATGCAACCATTTTGTTTGTATAAAATTATACAAAATTATTCTGTTATGACTTATGACATAAAAATAATATTTTTATAATATTATCGTCAATTCAAATTCATTTCAACAGAGAGGGAAAAAGTTTTTGAGAGGGGAGTTTTTGAGAATTATCGTCAATCTTTTTTAAGATTTTTTTTCGCCGACAAATATGTGAAAGACAGGTCAGTCTGTTTTACTTACTACCACCGTACGCCAGTTGCTCTCGGAGCTCCGCTAAGGGTCGTTCTTTTGCTCTAGCTACGAACGTTATAGCAAGTAGTTTTTTCACTTTTTTATAGCATAATTTGTTTATAAATTTGTATAAACAAGTTTATTTTTCAGTTACATGTAGACAAAAAAGTTATATCAAAGCTAAATAAATTAACATTTAAAAGAAGGGAAATGGGACCTCTATATGCAAAAATGTGTTAAGCCGCACAAACTTCAAACTGAGATAATAGATGTTCAACATCAGGCGCATTTTTAAATAATACGATTAATTTGTCTTGCCTGTTTAGTTTAATATGTAAAAAATTACTTAATAGAGCAAAAAAATTGATTATATATGTATGTTTACTATTTTTTAATATAGTTTAACTCCTCAAAAACTATTATTTTTGTAATGACAATAAAGCCAAAATGTTTTGAACAACGTAACTTCCTAAAATCTATATTTTTATTTTTATGTAAAATTATCAATTGAATATATTTTATTGTGACGGAAAACTTTAAGTAAAAAAATAATTAAAATTGAAATAAAAGCTTCTTGTTCTGAACCAGATGTTAAAATTAAATAAGGATTTATAATATGAATCTTCAAATTACAAAAAGTTAGCTGCCGTTTGTAAAAAAAATAACTTTTAGGCAATTCATGCAAAGAAAGCGTCTATTGCGGGGTTAACACATTTTTGCGATATTGTTATCATGTTAGCCACACATTGATCTTAATTTGCAACAATACGTTAAGCACTTTAAAGCAGTGTTACACTGATCTAAGTCCAGTTGCGTGGTTTTTGGTAAACACATCGAGGTATCAAAAGAATTTGTAAGTTTAAACTCACCAAATATTTTTTTTAAAGTAAGAATATCACTGGCTATTTTTTTTTTCCGATTTTGTGAATTGACACATTTTTTGCGTAACACCATCCATATATAAATTTAATTCGTATCAAAAGGGGTATCAGCTTCTTCACTTCAACAAAACAGACGAATGAATGGAAAAAATATGGATTTTAACATAGGCAGAATTGTAAATGTTACACAATGAATTGCGTGTTTCTCATTGATTAATTCATTTTAACAATACTTCGTTCTTCATAATTTTCTATTGATACTTAAATAAATATTTTAATTCAATCACACATGGCGTCATAAAACTCTTAAGTTGTATAAAAAAAAAAGTTTAAGCATGTTCAAATGTGTGTAAACAAGTGCTCAATTTTATGCTTAGGGAGTTCATCAATATTTTTCATGTGTCGCATTGACGGGACAATAAAAAAAAAACGAACATACGAATGTCTCAAACACTTTTAACGTCCCACTCTCGATGCTATAGATGTATTCGCGAGCGGGAGAGATAATTCCACGTGTGGCGCAGGTCAGCCTGTACTACTTAATGCTGCCGCACGCCAGTTGCTCTCGGAGCTCCACTAAGGGTCGTCCTTTTGCTCCGGCTGCGAACGTTAGCAAATAGTTTTTTCACTTTTTTAGGGATCACATTTAAAATTTTGTCACTTTTGACTTGAAATATAGTTTATTAAAACCAATGCTTATGAATGTTCTATTTTTCAGATTAGTATTGGTATACCACACCGAAACGCGCGGATTTTTTTAGCACAGCAAAGGAAGGGTTAAGAAAATATGTATATTATTTTTCTTATCTCTGGTGTTCTGCCGGTGGCAACATACGGTCTTGAAACCATGGCACTCACTGCTAGGAGTATTCACAAAATCAAGTGCACTCAGCAGTCTATGGAAAGACAAATGTTGGGCGTCTCCTCGAGAGACCGAATAAGGAATGAGGAGATAAGACGCCGTACAAAGGTGACCGATATTGCAGAAAGATTGGGAAGACAAATATGGCAGTGGGTGGGTCATGTGGCGAGACAAGAAGTCGATAGGTGGACCCCCAGAATACTAAACTGGAGACCCCACGAAAGTAGAAGGAAAGTAGGAAGACCACAGAGGAGATGGACTGACGACGTCGTCGAACTCGTGGGCCATGGATGGAAACAGAGTGCCCAAGATAGAAAAATTTGGAAGAGGCCTATACCCAGCAGTGGAGAGAAACGGGCTGATAGAAGAAGGAGAAGATGTATATTATTTTGTTACACGAGTAGTCATATTTTCTATGTCTTTGATGCAGTAAGTAAAAGAACAACATGTGTACTTACTCGTATAATACGCCAGTGCTCTATATGATCAACTTTTGCGTTAAGAGTTCTTAGACCCCGTATGTGTATTAAAAATTCAATTTCAATTACTATTATCTTTATACATTGTTTAATTTTGGTACTAATATTTTGATACAGTTTGGTGATTAGGCGCATGTTATGGTATACGAACTGAATTGAGTTGAATAATAAACTCACTGTATACCAATATAAAAAAAAAGTATACCTGTACACAATCCGCACACTAAATTCGATAAACGTGCATTTGCGGTCGAAAGGCTTTATACCATGAAATTTCTTTCAGTGGAGGAGCAAAATTAGGTGGTAATATTGCGCCCTTTCAAATTTGGAAACATAATATTGTATAATTTAAAACTATGCTGTTAATTTCTACTAAAAGTTGTATCAATCACAAATGTTATTATATACACTTAACTCATTCGAATATCATCTTGCACTTTTGTCAATATTTTACTTCCAATATTCAATTTACATTTATTTTAAGGTTTTATATATTTTCGGATATGGTGTAATGTATAGCTATTTTCGATCCCAGCCTGCTGTGTTGTAAAACCATGATCCATCCTCTCTTGATTTAGACCAAGAAGTGTCCAAATTGTTGTCCTGAAATCATTACAACGAACAATTGATATCTTTTTAATGGGGTACCTCAGGGATTAAAATTATTACCCCTTTAAAAAAAATGACGCAATATTGACGGATACTTTTTTAAAAAATGGAAGAAAAAAAACATTTTATTTTTAAAATATGCATGTTTTTAAGAAATAACCTACTAAGCCTCTATTTTAAAAAACTTGGCAGCAGTTGGGAAAGATATATTAAGGAAGAAAATTATGAACAATACACCACAGCATCCAGACTAATTGAAATTTGCATTGATTTTTTCTCAGCTATTACAACAAATTCGATTAAATTATTGTTGAAACAACAACAAACTAATAGCAAAACAAGTTACAAAAATCAGAAGAAATTTGAAAAAATAAGGAAAAAATAAAATAAAATGAAAAAAACTTATACAGAAACTTATAAACATAAACAAAATTAAAGCAAGTTTACAAAAAATGATCTAGGGTAATAAAAATTGTAAAAACCCTCCTATTTAAAACGATTGAAGAGCCTCCAAAGGTATTCATATCTCTCAGTGTCTTAAAATATGATATATATTTTTACCTTTACGTCTTTTTCAGTCCGTATGCTTGTTAAAAACTTGTATTTGCTATAGATACATATCAACAGGACATTTCAATGGAAAATTTTATAGTATTTTTCCAATATTTTTGTAGAGCAGAAAAGTAGTTGGGTTTGAATCATAAAATATTCTAGAGAAATTGGAAATTACATTTTAATTGTTTTAAAAAATATGAAAACCATACGGTTTAAATACTTACTCCAACATTGAGGGGCTGGTGGGTCATTGCAGATGCTGGACTCAAGTAATCCATGTTAGTATAGTAACCACCGTAATTCTGATAGCAGTTAGCACCCTAGAATTTATCGAATAATATTTTAAAGAATGAAATGTTTTTTTAGGATTCCTGGCAAATCGTTATCGACTGGTTTATAAAAAAATATTACAGTCCAAATATATTTTAAAGGCTTGGTGTTTAAAAAAAAATTGCAAAACCAAGTTCAGGGCCCAATTTGCTGTGAGAACTTAGATATATGAAAAAATTAAGTCTAAAAGGTGCATAAAATACCTTGAAGTAATCATTGACTCTCAACTTAAATGGACTAATTATCTTGAATTAATTATTAATAAACTAAGATATTTAAGCTATGTGTTCAAACGGTTAAGTATTTACGCCCAGCTCAATATTATTTAAATGGTATATTATGCACTTGTACAGTCATTGCTTTCCTATGAAATAATTGGATGGGGGGGAGCTTTTAACAAACATATTAAACCATTAGAAACTAATGCTTCACAAAAATCGCACTTTTCCCTCTTTCCAATTATTCCGAGAAGCTAAACTTTTGGAAATAAGACCAATATATTGTTTTCGATGGTTAAAATATACATTTAAGAACCAAAACGTATTTACAAGTAATTCAAATAGATCATTTCAAGAAGGAATCGTGTGCTGAAAATACCACATTGTAAAACGAGGCTAGCACAGATACATGTATATTTTATAGGCTCAAAATTTTGTAATTATTTTTTTACTGATAATTTTTTATTGATCCCAAACTTTCCTTCTTTCAAAAAGCACGCACTATCCTGGATTGAAACTTAAGATATTAACTCTTTTTTTCTGTGATATATTTTGTTGTCCTTTAATAATGAGGAATATTGAGGATGTTTTTTTATTTCCTAATTTAATTACAATAAAATAAATAAAGTACCTTCTAATCTTTTACAGAATATTTTCTTTTCTCTTTCTTATATTACACTTTTGTGTGCATGTTTTTACATTGTACCTGTTATTTATGAAAGGAACAAAAAATTCATAAACATTTATTTTATACCCACGAACAGGCCATGCCTCTGTGGAATTGTTTTGATTACTATTTTTACTGTTAATATGTACTTTATTGCTGTGTAATTATCTTTTTTTTAATACTCTGTTTTACCTCTTATGTTTATTGTAAAAAAAAGAGTTGGAGATGTTGAAGATGTTGAGGATTTAAGATTTACCTGAGCACCCGTTGCACCAGATCCAGTCATGCTACTCATCCACGGAGTGTCAATGGCTGCAGGAGACCAGATCGATGCGCTGCTGCTGCCAGAAGAGTATGCTCCTGCTGATAACTGGAAAAGCAAATTAGCACTTGGAAATCAATCGAGGAAGATATTTTAGTTGCAGCCGAAAAACCACCATTCTTCACAAAACTCGCCATCAGGCCGAAAGCATTTTCATTTGAACGTTTTTAAACAGGTTTTTTACACAAGTACGGGCACAATACCTTATGTAATATCATCACAATCATTCCCTTTTCCAGATTCAGTGATGCACAGGGCACTTTATTTCGATCAGTCGTACGCTTCTTGTACCATATCAGAAACAATAAAATATTGATGTTCGAATTACTTTTAAACTCAATATTTCATTCCTGGCTGATGAAGACTACAGTTCTGATAGTTAATAAAAAATAAAACCAGAACCTCAAATTAGTGTTTTCGACTCGACGACTGCTCTTAGGTAAAAATTGCGTATTAGAAAATCTATAGGAGATAAGTCCGCCTTCTATTCTTGAAGACCTGCGTTCGATTCCTGGCAGAGAAGTAGTGAAATATTGATGTTCGGACAACTCAATATTTCATTCCTGGCTGATAAAGAATACAGTTTTGTCTTTGAAATAGAACCAAAACCATAAATGAGTATTTTCGACTCGATAGTTACTCTCAGGTAAAAATTCCGCAAAAAAAAATCTAGTACAGATAAGTCCGCCTACAATTCTTTAAGACCTGGGCTTGATTCCTGGCAGAGAAGTAGTGAAATATAAATTTTAAATTTTGTTGAAACTGTAATATTTCACTGTTCCTGGACTGGCGCCTGAAACGTAAGACTGATCACCTTACCTTCGAGTAACAGATGATCGAAACACACTGCATTTGGATGACCAATGCAGTGCCCTATGCACCACTTGATGCGGGAAGGGAAATGATGATCATGATTATGAACCAAGAGCTTTTTTTGTATTTCTTCATTTTAAAGATCTTCCGTCGTACCAAAAGTCTTCTATAATGTTTCGCTGATCCGAGAATACGTTTATTTATAGATCAACGAAATTTAATAAATTGAAACTATTCTTAATTTTTTTTTCATCATTATTGTTCCATGTCCGCTCCTCAGTTGGAGCATATGGTGTCCACAAAGATTCTCCCGTCGACTGTCGGCTGCCAGCTTCCGCGCATATTCTCCAATAAGTTTCGCGTCCCATAATTCTTACATGAACCAACAAACAGTCAGCAGCGGGCGTCCAAGGTGTCGAGACCCTGATGCTTTTTTAAGTAGACTAGTCTGATCAGGGTTTTCAGGAGGCATCCTTAGCATATGGCCCAGCCAACCATATCGCCTTCGTTTGATGTCAGTTGTCAGCGGAGTTTGCTGCGTCAGTTCTCTTTACTTCATTCCTTACAGAGTCAAACCATCAAACACCAAATTTGTTTTTGAGACGCCTCATCTCAACGCGAGATATTCTTTTGTTTTGGGCCCTGAGAGGGCCACGACTCGCATCCGTAGAGGAGAATAGATGTCGTGCAGGCGGCATTTTAAAATTAAAATTTTAACTTACGCTAGGAGTAGTGGAAGTACTTCCGGTGGGTTGCGTTGGAGCAGGTTTGCTATAGTTTGGAGAGTCTCGTACAAGAGGAGCTGCAGAAGTTGGAGATGCAGTGGTGGTACTGTAAGAAAAAGTTTCAAGAAATGAATTCAGGCATTGAAGATTAGAAACTGTAAAGCATTTGGTCAAAAGATAGAAATCGGGGTGGTTTAGAAGCATTTTCACATACATATTTTTATAGGAAGTTTATTATTTGTACTGCATTTTTGATTAAAAAAGAATGTATAAGATTCTAACGTAAGGTACTTCCGGTTTTTCCCAAAATCAAATTAATATTTTTCATAATTATTAAAAAAACATGACAAAATAAGTATAAAATAACAATATGGTTGGTACATACATAATTAATAATAACGTTAACATATTACAACCGAGATGAAGAACATTTTAAAGAAGTAATATAGAAGTGTAGGCATCTACAGGCCTTATGACCTGTCATTGGCTGGTTTAAGTGGCCACTTTACACACTGTGTATTATTCACCATCCTGCCCATATTTGAACATCTATATCCCTTCAAATATTTCGTCTGTTAATGTTTGTGAAGTAAAGGGCTGAAACCTTTATTTATGCGGGTGTTAACTTCACAAACAGGACTGCGTGAGATCAAACCACCTTATACCCAATGATTAGTTGTTTTAAAATAATTTATGGAGAATAGATTATTGAATAATTTGTTGGTGTTAATGTTAGTTGTATTCATTTGGGCTTTTATAGGAACATCTACGCGCATCCTTTTATTGAGGATGAAACCACAGAAAACTTATTTTAAAAAGACACAAGTAGACCATCCGTTTAATTTAAACGGACAACAACATTTTGTGACCTGTTATAATTTATCGTTATTATTGCCTGTACTTTCCTAACCATGATAGATACTTCCTTTTGTGATTGTTCAATTTATTCAAAATTTTTCAATTTTATTTATTCATATATATGTAAATTACAAAATAGAATATCTTAATTTTTACATATACAAATAACAAAAAAATAAGGTGAAATTAGGTATATACAAAAATAACAAACAAACAAACAAACAAACCATCACGCCGTTTCCCCGTAAGGGTAGACAGAGAGGATAGAACGCCACAACTGCATACAGATCTCGCTTCCTCTACATTCATACATCTTCTCATGCACGCGCGCCGATTATTCCGACTTTTGACATGTCCATCTTTAAGTATTTGTTGGATTTGGTCATGCCATGTCTTTCTCGGTCTTCCTCTATTTCTGCATCCATCAACATTCGCATTGTAAATATTCTTAGCCGCTCTCTCGCTGTCCATTCGTTCTACATGTCCAAACCAGCGCAGAGCTCCTTTCTTGATTTTGTCGATAATGCTTGTCTCAGCCTTACATAATGTACGGATCTCAACATTTGTGCATCTATCGTACATAGTTTTACCACACATTCGCCTGAGAGATGGCATTTCGACAGCATTTTCAGCCTACTTTCATCCCTGTTTTTCCAAGTCCATACTTCGCTCCCATACATCAGGGATCAACTTGTTTTAGTATAACTCCATTCTCAGTGATTTCACATTTAGTGATACTTTCATTTCTTTCAAAAACCATCACATTCGATTTATCGACATTCATCAGCAAAAATAACACATAAAAAAAACACATTACTGCATACGAAAATAAAATAGGGACGAGTTTGAGTTCGGATATAGTCTATTGTCTTGTTAACCTTAATAATAAGTTAAGGAATGCTATCTTTGTTTAGTTTTTTATATTTTACTTTTTGTGCTGTTACATGTTCACTTAATTGCCATACTTACTAGTTCTTTGCTCAATGTATTATTATTGCGTTTCTTAAAATTATTTTTTATTATTAACTTTTTAAATTCATTCTTATGTTGTTGAAATTCCATTTGTCGATGCGTTTTGAAGCTGCAAGACTTTTTGTGATGTTAGCAATCATATTATGTAAATGTTATCAACTATCAAATATCTAAATTTAGTAAATGGGGTCTAGAATTTCAACCGTCCATGCGCTCAGTAGCAGCAAGACTTGTTGCTATCTTAAATTTAATTTTATAAATTTGCTTTTTATTTCGTTTTTAAAATATCACTTAAACTCTAAACTTCATTTTCAAAAAAAAAAAAATAAAATTAAAATGTAAATAGGGGCCAGATTTCTTATTGTCCATGCGCTCTGTAGCTGCAAGACGTTCTGTTATCTAGCTCATATATATCATAATTGTAATATATCATAATTGGAGACGAGGAACTAGAATCCCAACCGTCCATGCGCTCTGTAGCTGCAAGACGTGTTGGGATATTTATTTATTGTACAGCACCCTTAAGGTGATTTTCACAAAAATGGCGCTGTATAAATTATCCAAACATTATTATTATTAAGTATACATAATATCCAGAGAATAATATGATAAAAAAGTAAGAGAATCTTGTAACGAAAAACTTCCTCAGAGACGTGAAAAATGTCAATGTCCAAAGTAGTATTGTTCAACATAGAGATAGTATTTCCTATGGGCATAACCATTGGCAGTTGGTCCTGTATATTGGAATGTGAAACAGTCTATTCTGACGCTGTCTTAGTAATTATCCGGAACATAAAAGCTAATGCTCCGCATAATTTCAGGGTTGTTAATAATACCGCGCAACAATCTAAAGAAGTGCGTAGTTAAATACACATTCCTTTGGGTCTTCAAACTGCTGTAACCGAGCATACCCTGGAGAAACTCTGTGGAATAAAGCTATGGATAGTATCCGCACACTCCCATGTAGAGAAACCAAAGAAATTTCTTCTGAATTCTCTCCATCAACTCACACGTGTGAGTGAGTGGGACCGTTCCCCAAATCACCACAGTGATAAGTTATTATGACCTATTACAGAATGAATGTGAATTAGATCCTCACCAACGCTTCTGCATAGCGCCTGACGCTGAAAAGGTGGCAATGCATCGACTAGCAGGTAACATCTCTGAGGGCTTCATCATCACATGAACCTTTTATGTAAACTGACATTTAAAAAAAATGTAGACTTGTTTTCAACAAATGATAAAGTAGATAATTGCATACCTCCCATTATTGTTAGAAGTCTTGGATATTGCTTTTGTTGGCTGCGCCTTGGGTCCTCTCCTAGAGGTGGTTCCTTCACTGTTTCCTCCTCCCTGGGTCTGTTGCTGCTGTTTTGCCTGCTGGCGACACTTTGCTCGCCTGTTTTTAAACCACACCTAAAATAATGAGTCGCAATTAATACAACTTGCTCACCACATACCGCACACCGCATCCGAGGACTTAAATCCTCTTTTTACGGTACCCATATACAAGGAATTATTGCTTGTTGCTGAACGAGAAAAGCTACCGGAAAGAGGCAGAAATCTGGAAGTCTTGGTATCCTAATGCAGAATAATTAGGAATAAGGTGCTTCCAGTTCTGAGATTGATCTCTGGCAGAGTAATTGTAAAGTATTGGTTAAGATATTTATTTATGTATTTTAAAGAAACAAACAGTCGACAATGATATAGTAACATAAAAAAAAATACAGTTTAAAGACAGACCAGCGAAGTTTCTAAATAAGAATCATACATATTATTAAATTGTGTTACAACAAAAAGGTGTGTTCATTTGTATTTGTATGATTGTAAGTGTAGATGTGTGTTTATGTGTATTAGTGTAAGAGTAAGTGTTCAGGTGTGTGTAAGTGTGAGCATCATTAAATAGTAAGTGGGATGGTATCGCAGTTATCGCAACTGCAAATGATCATTTTTAAATAAATTAAGGGCCATGTAAAATATATCTATGGATGAAAAAAAAGCATTAAAGTTCAATTGAATTCAATTCAATTCATTTATTTAAATATAACATATACATAACAAAAATATATTCAATACGTACATGTTATAAAAAAGAAAAAATACATGAAAGATATTCATGTAAAAGTAGTAGGAAAATCCTGCTTTGGAAAACCTCTTCAGATACATGGAACAGATCAATATCCAAAGCGATGTTGTTCAACGTAGCAGTAGCCCTTCCAACAGGCATAACCATTGGCAGGTTGGTCTCCAAGGTGAACTCCATGAACCGATTAGAAGCTTTTGAAATGTGGCTTCACCGGAGAATGCTGAAAATTCCGTGGACAGATTAAGTGACCAACGTGGAAGTGCTGAGACAAGCCGGTGCCGAAAAAGAACTACAGTTCTCAATAAAACAGAGAAAATATGATGATACATATATGAGCCAGATCATGCGCGGAAGCAAATATGCGTTTCTAGAGCTGATCATGATTGGAAAGATCAAGGGAAAGCGTGGAGTTGGAAGGCGACGGGTGTCCTAGCTAAGAAACATCCACGACTGGACGAGAGTGCGCGAGGTTTAGGCGCTGTTCCAGTTGACGCAGGACTGGAATGCCTACTCTGGAGTGGTCGGCAACGTCGGGGAGACCTGATATGACACAGAAAGAAGAAGAAGGTATTGAGGCTTGTTAAGAGATTGTTTAGGAGCCAATGACTGATCACAAGCCCTTTAAATTTTTTACAACTCATTGAAAATGACCACCAAAATTAAATTAAAAGAACGCTAATATTTCTTTTTTTTTTAAGTATAAATTTAAATGGTTGATTAGCTTAACAAAAAAAGGACAAGATTTCAACTAAAATGAACCTTTCATAAAAAAGTTTATATTTCCATTAAAACTTCTAAAACTTTTATTGATAGCTCAAATAAAACCAAAAATATTTTGGATCATTTCTCAAAATGACTTGTGAAAAATATTGTTGGAAAAATCTGTGTATTTGAAATCGGTACAAATATTATTTATTTGTTTATGTTCATGATACTGCCCACTACCCTCCGTGACAAATAAACACATTTACACAACCAATAATAATAATATTAGGGGTTGGGATATATTGTCACTCGTTGGTAAAGTATGCTACTGCACCGGCGTAAAAGCTTCATAGGACGAATTTCCACATAACGAATTTTAAAAAATTACTATTACTACTATCGTCACGCTATTTTTCCGTAAAAGTTGGCAGAGGAGATGGACCGCCACACATGTCCATGCCGACATACATTTTTATCATTTTTTACATTCATAAATCTTGTCGTACATGCTTTTTGGTTCTTTCTGCTTTTAACATTACCAGACGTAATATTTTGGTTAATTTCAAATCAATTCAATTCAATTCAATTAATTTATTTTAAATATAACACATACATGGGAAACATATATTCAATACGTACATATTATAAAAAAGAAAAAAAAATACACGAAAGGGACTCCTCATGTCAAAGTAGTTGAAGAATCCTGCTCCGGAAAACCCCTTCGGACACATGAAACAGATCAATATCCAGAGCGATGTTGTTCAGCATAGCTGTAGCCCTTCCAACAGGCATAATCATAGGCAGGTTGGTCCTGAATATCGGAATATGAAACAATCTGTGCTGACGCTGTCTTAGGTAATTATCAGGAACCTACAAACCAATGCTTATCATTATCTCAGAATTATCGATCATACCGCACAAAAATCGATAAAAATGTGTAGTCAAATACACATTCCTTCTAGTCTCTAAATTGTTGTAGCCAAGCATACCCCGGAGAAACTCTGTCGGGTAGAGCCAAAGATTATTTAATTATGCCACGTCTTCCTTGGTCGTCTTCATCCTATTTTACTGTCCATTTTCGCTTAATTTGTCTTAAGTGTAGGTACATTTAAAAATAAGTTGAAAAATATACAATACGCAATATTTCAATGGAACAGAGTGAAACAAATTATTGAAACATGTGTTGGCGATGTACTTTAAGAGAGGATTCTATTCTATGAAAAACATTTATTGTTTTATTACAATGTGCAGGGTCCAAAAAGGGGGCTAATAAGGGTGAGTTTTTTAATTAAATCTGCTGATTTATTAAAATTCTATCGCTTTTAATTTTTATCCTATTTATTCCTAAAATTTCTAATCAATCTAACTTTTGACCTTTATGTACATGTAAAATTTTAATGTTTTTTGATTCGTCAAAATTATATTTTAATTCATTGAAATGTGATGCATAATTTGATATATCGTTATTTAAACTATGCGAAGCTAAATGTTCTTTCAGTCTATATTAAATTGCTCTCCCGCTTAAATAAATGTTTTTCGTTTCCGCTTTGACAGTAGTTTAGTTCGGGAGCGATATGACGTCACAAACGACAAATACTGCAAAGGGTTGACAAATCTGACAGTTTTCACAATAGGCGACATATACGTCACGTCAGTTGTCAGTGAGATGGAGGCTGGCCCGGCCAATCAGAGGCCGGGAACATAAACAGAATGACAGATGTTTCAAATTTAAATAATACGATACATTGTATGCAATATTGGTACTTTATATTCATTGTGTTTGCTAGATGTAATGAGAAAGTAGAAATTGTGACAAATTTGGGTCAAGTATTAAAATATTTAGCTGGTTTGGCAACACGTATGAGTTCGTTGTTGACGTCAAAATACAAACTTTTTTATAAAAAAAAAAATAAAACAACTTTGTTTTTAACCACTATTTTTTTATTATTTTCCACCTTATTTATTTTTAAATTTTTTAAATATTTTCTATACTTTGTGGAAATATGTTATTAGTTCTAAGTTTATACACTATAACTGTTGGTTTCCCAAATAAAAAAAAAATTAAAAAAATAAATAAAAAAAACAAAAACAAAAAAAAACAATAATAATAAATAAAAATAAAAAATAAAATAAAAAATAAAAAAAATAAAATAAAATCAAATCAAATCAAAATAAAATATGAATAAAATAAAAAATAACCACAAAGTACCTAAGTGTTTTGAACATAAAATTTATAGAAACTTTTTTATTTAACAAAAATGAGAATGAAATACTTAAATTTTTGGGAGCATATGCATTGGAGTGGGCCAATGATGTATAAAGTATTTTATTTTTCACACATCGAAGTGAAAGAGGTCTAAAAAATTGCATTTTGGATCACATAGAACGTAAATATTATTTGAAAATATATTCCATACTACTTTTGGCCCTCAACCGAGGTTTGAAGTTTATCACTGTCTGAACATTTCGTTAAATATCTATATTGATAAAAAAAAAAAAATGTTCCTAAAGATATAAGTTAATCGCATTACAAATTCAAAAACGTTTAAAAACTACCGAAATGCAAAAAGTTTATACTCCGCGGAACTGATTCCGTTGAGCGCCTGGCTAATATTGATGAAAACAATGGCTCATTAAAACAATGCTACCCATTTATTACAAAACAAAGTGCAACTCACCCCCTTAGACGTATATTTAATAAGGTTCAATGCACATTATAAAATTTAATTTCACTGATTTTCTTACTTCAATTCGAAATGACAGCCGGTTTAACGCAAAAACTCGTCTTTTTCGAAAAATTCAAGCTCTGGTTGAGAGCAAAAATTAGAACCGAATATTTTTTTTAATATTTTTTGCATTCCGAGTAATGCTAAAGGCAACTTTATAGATCCTTTAATTTTAAAATTCGGAAAAAAAATATCGGTCCAACCTTATATGCATGCTTGTTGAATGCAGCCCGCGTATAAATAAACGAACTTAGTAACTATGGGTACGTTTTTGTGTCACTATTTTTTAAATTAATATACTCTAGAGGGCGTATCTATGTATTATTTGTCAATGTTGCATTATAAATAACAAGCAAAACAGGCGATTATGAAAATGAATTAAGTGCAATCCAATTTTATGAAATGTCAGTAGCTGCTCAATTTCAATCTATCAATAATTGAGCGTGTTTTTTGCCTTGAGAAATTTTTGAAAACATGTGTACATGAATCATTGTAAAAAACAGACCCAATGCAGGCAATTTTACAATATTATTGTAGGTATTTTTTGCCAGGAGGGGTATTCCAACATGGGACCAATCACACGCTTACTTAAACACGTTTCAGCTCAGCCGCCTTTGGTAAATTTGCTCCACCTATTATTGCAAATCATTTTCAAATATATCACAATTTCGTGAATGAGACTCAGAGGAAAAGCATTATACCTTTAAGAAATATAATTTCAGAGATAGTTGAAATTAAAAGTAAAAAACCGGTACTGATTAGGAATTAAATATGAAGGTCATAAAAATGTTAATAAGATATTGTTATAAATTGAATATTACTACCAAAATTATCTTCTTTTTTTAGAAAAAAAAAATCTATCTACAGAGCGCATAGACGATTGGGATTCTTGTTCTTCGTCTCCAATTATTATATACAGGAGCTAGATTACAGCACGTCTTGCAGCTACAGAGCGCATAGACAATAAAAAATCTAGATTACATTTTTTGTTTTTTATTTGACAACAAAGTTTAGAGATTTAGTGATATTTAAAAAATATATAAAAAACAAATTTACAAAAACAGAAGTTAGATTACAACAAGTCTTGCAGCTACTAAGGGGAATACGGTTGGAATTCTAGACCTCATTTACTAAATTTAAATATTTGATAGTTGATAACAATTACCTATTGAAGCTAGATTACTAATCGTCTTGCAGCTACAAAGTGCATGGACGAGTGAAATTCTGGCAACTTAAAATTATCAATAAATTTACAAAAACAAACATTGAGCATAATAGTAAATTTGTAGTGTTCGTGCTAAAAAGTAAACAATAAGAAACTAAACAGATAAAACGCTTCAACACATCAATATTCTATTCATAAATAACACAACAGATTAAAATATCCGAAGGGTAGCTTTCGTAGATTTTGGGTAGTCACTGGCCACTTTTCCACAAGTGCAAACACATATAAAATAACACAACTCGTTTCAAGTATTCTGAATAACCCATCATCAGGTGTAAATATATTATCATAAAATCGAAGTCATAATAATTAACTTACATAACAATAACATTCTTTATTTTTTAGTACTATAAATAACTTATAAAGCGCGAAGATTTATGAATACTGATTTTAATTTGTTTTGTGAATTACTAATATAGCGCATCCGAAACACTAATTTATCAAGGCCCTAAGAGCCGATCAACCAATACTTGTAGTAGAGCCGATTTAATAAGGCCGTGAGGACAGATTCATCATGGCCCGCAGGGCTGATTGAATGAGGCCCGAAAGACTAAATTTACTAGCTTCAGCGATAGTTATTAATGTTAATCGATCATACAAACCAAACTTTTAGCATAATTAGTGACATATTTACTATTTTATTATACAATTAAAAGATGAGAGATACTTTAATCCACAAATTTGGAATATCCAGTGACCGGTTTCACCGCTTTTGCGACATCTTTGAGACTGGTATCTTTATTAAGGCGTTTAATGTATTTATACTCTGTATTGACAGAGGTAAGGATAGATAATTCAAAACCATATGAAAGTAAATTGAATAAAGTTGTTTTCATCTTCAGGATCATTATCATTATTATCGACAGGCGCCGTGGCGCAATTGGTTAGACGGCCAACTGAGAAACTGGCGTCGCGGGTTCGATTCCCGCCAGTTACAAGAAAAATATCAAAAAAAAAAATTTTTCTCAACTGGTCTGGGTGTTGTGGCGTATTTTTCATTACCTCCTTCCATATCCCCTCTATCCCACCTGCTGACAAGCCTCAAAAGAGAGGCTTAGCGGGTTATTTCTATAAAAAAAAAAAAAAGTATATCATTATTATATAATAAATAACAATGAACTTCCATCAAGAATTCGCACTTACAAACTAAAATGTGTTATATATTTACTACACAAATTGTGTCGCCCAAAGGGGAAATATTTCAAGGTGCCTGTGATTCTCATTAACTGAGGCCCAGAAAGTCAATTACATGAGGCCTGAAGGGCCAAATTTCCTTGTTAGCTGCTATCTGTCCACTTAGCCCAGTAATTGCTAATCAGAATATGTCAATCAAAGCTAAACTGGCGGTGCACAACGGAGTTTTAGTCCCAAAACTTACGTATGGAAGTGAAACATGGAACTGGCAGAGGAAGGTAAAATCCGAGTAAATGCGGTCGAAATGCAATCTCTTACATGAATGTGTGGGAAATCAATCTTTGACAGGGTTACGAATGATGAACTCTGGTGAGAGTGTAAATCTGAGTCAGGTATAATTGATAAGATTAAGAAAGGTTCTCAGAGATCGTTGGCGAGAACGAATAGATGACGAAAAAATGGTAAAACAAGTCAATATTGCAAAAATGAACGGCAACGTGAGACGAAGACGAACATGGAAGACGTGGCAAGATTAGATAAACCAAAATCTTAAGTCCGGTCATGTCAAAAGCAGACAGAACGTGGAAGAATGTGGAAGAAGCTAAAAATGCATGCCGTGATGCAGACGTGTGTGGCGGTCCATTCATTTTGCCTACTCCTACCGGGAAATGACGTGATGGTAGTAGTTGTAGTCTACAAGCATAATTACCACTTCTAATTTTATCGGATGGTTGGAAAAAAAATCCATTTAGCTATAAACTCAAAAATTTACAAATACGCACCTGAAAAATTAATATGAATAATGATGTAATAACTTATATTTACATAATTCGATTCCCCGGAACTCATTAATCTACTTGCTTACCGTGTTCCCTTCAGGCCAACTAGACTCTCTGATATTTTCTATATTCGTAAATTTAAAACTAATCGTCGGAAACATTCTACGATCCCTCGTATATGTGAAACATTTAACAAACAATTTAATAGTCTTGATATATTTAACACTCCATACAATATGTACAGAAGAGAATTAATAGGCTTGATTCGTGCTCTTCATTCATAATTCATTTAATCATTAAATCAAATGCAATTTTCCACTCTCACTTTCCTTCAATCATCCTTTACCGCTCCTTATCAATTTCCTTCTTTTCCTTTCCACTATCTCCTTGTTTTGTCCATATTTATCTTATTTTAATAAATAGTATATTTACTATTTATAAAGTTTAAACTTCAAGCCGTCGTCGTTTTATTACAGTATTATTTAGTGAATACATATAATTGGATGGCAGGCCCTACTACGTACACATTTTATATTGTTTTTTTTTTAAATATTCATTTAACCTGTACATCTGTTTGTATTCGAAATAAATAAAATAAAAATAAAAATAAGTTATTAATTTAAAAAATAATTGGTACACTTCCACTTATTTATTTTGACCAATTAGCGCTTTTACCCTTTCACCCCTTATATAGATTTTTATTATTTTTATTTTTTTTTTATATGAAAATTTATTTATAAACCCTTACGGATTATTACATTCATATTACATAAAATAATATATACATTTTTCATTTATACTCTGTTGTTCAAGATAATATTTTTTACATCTTTTGAAAAGTTTGTCTGAGTCTTTTGTTTAGTTTTGTCTGGTAGTTTATTGTATAATTTCAGTCCCTGGTTCATTAGTCTTGATTGTCCTTGTCTTGTTTTAGAAAGTTGAATATGGTATTTGTCTGATATTCTCGTATTATGTCCATGCTGACTACAACTTTTTACTAGTTTTAATTCTTCGTCTACAATTACATTAGTGGCTAATTTATGGATAAATTTTAATGATTCTAGTTGAAAGAGTTCAGTTATATTTAATTGCTTAGTTTGTTTAAAAAGTTCTCTAGTTGCAGTTAAATAGGGAAGGTCATACACTAACTTTAATATTTTATTTTTTTGTCTTTGTAGTCTGTTTATGTCATTTTGATATCCTGCTCCCCATAATAGTTGCGTATAACATATTTTAGTTTTTACATAGGCTTCATACATTAGAATTTTTTCCGTTTTTGGAATAAAATTTTTGATTTTTAAAAAAAGACTCGATAATGTCGCCACTTTGCTAATTAAATTGTTGATATGAATTGTCCATGTTAGTTGTCTGTCTATTGTTAGTCCTAAGTATTTAACATGTTCAATTTCAGATAAATAAAGGAATTACGTTTAAAGTTTAAAATACGTTTTCAAGTTATGGCATTGTGTTTCTAGACCTGGAGGCACAATTCGTAGGTCCGCAAATTTTGATTTCAATACAAGGCAACTCGTAGGCACATCTTTTTTTCAAAAAGGTTTTCAAATTCAAGATCCTTTATTGCACGCCAGAAAGCAGTGAAGAGTGTAATTATATCATACTTGACTGTACCGACACAATCTATCGAGTATGTTACAAAAACGGGGATTTTTTTGGGAAAAAATATTCCTACTACTTAACATTCGATTCGATTTAATACCGGATGCATAGAATTAAGAATAGTCCAGAAGGAGCGTAGAATCATATTTGAATACATCGGACTGTGTCCAATAATTCCCCCACTATGCTCCACTTTCGCCGCGCGCATTTCTGATGTCTGATGAAATGCGCGTGGGGTAAAAAAAAAGCAATCTGTTAATTTTTCTAAAATTTTATTGCGGAAATATAATTGACATAACAGAATATAAGGGTTATTTAATAAGAGTAATTTCATTAATGAACTTTAAACTTAAAATATAAAACAAATTTTATCATATTAAATAATATTTACATATTAAAACAGAGATGAAGAACATTAAACAGAAGGTAATATATAAGTCTAGGCATCTACAGGGCTTATGACCTGTCAATGGCTGGTTTAAGTGGCCACTTTACACACTGTTTAACATTCACCATTCGGCCCATATTTGAACATCTACATTCCTTCAATTCTTTCATCTGTTGATGTTTGTGAAGTTAAAGAGCTGAAACCTTTATTTATGCGGGTGAGATTCATCTAATTGAATTATTTCACCTACATACTAGGCAACGCCTAAAAATGTAATTTTTTCAATTGATATACTTCTTCATGGACCAGGTGGATTTATCAACAATATTTGATGTTTTAAAGATAATGTCAGTCAAATGTCCCCCACGGCGTTGTTTAATCCGAGGTCCAATTTTCATTGTTTCTCTTATAAGATGGGCAAAGTAGGGTAAAAAAATGTACTAACCTGCCAACACTAACGAAATTTTCATTTTGTTTCTTCGACAATCTGACAGATGGGATAATAATTGAATTTTTAAGTAATGCAATTGCTACTTAAACATTCGTTTGCTAATTACACATATAATGTGATACTTTCCCGTTTCTTTAAGATCCTACCAGTATTTCTACACTTTAAAAAGACACAACACGGCATAGTTGAATTAAAATCAGGAGTTGCGTACTGAGAGACGTCTACAAAGAAATTAATGGGTCAAAACGTAAATCTACTCATTTATGAGTAGTTTGGTCGCCTTCTGTTTGATGTGCGTATGCGGTTTCTGGACTATTTTGAATTCTATGACCGGATGCTTTATTTGTCATAATAGAACAATCGATTGGAAACACTAACGTATTAATAGTGTCAGTTTATAATTACATTTGTGGTCTGTAACAGTACTCAAATAAATACTGAAACACCCTGCACTCGAAGAACGTTTAAAAAACAAACAAATAAAAACATATCACTGTTTCCCCGTAGGGGTAGGCAGCGGATAGAACGCCATATCGTCGGCTATACAGCAATAAGCAATTCCGCATAACCTGTTTTTCAAAGAAAATAATTTACTGGAATCTACTTGTTATAGGGACTAAATTAATATTTAAATTTATTTCAACAGAGAGGGAAAAGTTTTTGAGAAGGGAATATGCAAGTCAAGGCATTTACAGGGCTTATGACCTGTCATTGGCTGGTTTAAGTGGCCACTTTACACACTGTGTGACATTCACCATTCTGCCCATGTTTGAACATCCACATTTCCTCAACTCTTCCATCTGTTGACTTTTGTGAAGTAAAAGAGCTGAAACCTTTATCACGTGGGTGGGATTCATCCGGATGAACCGAATCACCTACTAGGCAACGCCTGGAAACAATTTTCCATTTTTTATACTTCTTCTTTTACCAGGTAGTAATTCAACAATGTTTGATTATGTCCAATTCGGTTCTCTAAGTTGCCTCTTTTTTGGTGTGGTACTTTTTTTGGTTTTTTATTTCTGTTCTTTTGCTTTATTATATATTTCTTTTTGTTAACTTTATATTTCATTAAATATGTATTTTTTTTTAAATACGCTATGTGAATTTTAACTTATTGACTGTAAAGGAATTTGAAAAATAAAAATATGGATGGTCTTAGAACTCACTAGAAGTTGGTGTTATCGTCTAAAAGGATGTGTCTAATCAGCACGTTGGTTTATGATTTTTTTATGCAATTACACCAAGTTTAACAAACTCAGGTTGTGTTCCTGTGGCTAGTGTGTCGGATTCACGGTAAAAAGGTTCGTGGTTCGAATCCCACTGTACCCCAACTTGATTCCCGTTTTCCGATAGTGAGTTATTTACAACTCGTTGAAAATGATCCTCAAAATTTAATATTTGGATAAATCGTAAGAACGCAAATATTGACTTTATATATTTTTTTTTAATGGTATAGAAATTTTTTTCCGCTTCGTGGTCTAATGGTCAGCGCGTTTGCCTACCATGCAAGATGTTTCGGGATCGATTCCGAGTGTGTTTTTACACTAGCATATTTCGTAGTCCCTGGACTAGCACCAGGAGCGTAAGACTGATCATCACCATCATGAAACAAATATGACTGTAATACGACAATGATGACCAATTCTTGAAAATATTTCCGATTGATTTTTTACTCTGAGTAGTTCTTGGTATTTTACCTGTGTAGGTTTCGAGCCACCCTGCAGCTTCCTTCCCGTGGGCATTGTTTGTACAGGGAGGATGGAAAGTGATGTGGACATAACAGAATCTGGCGTAACAATCAGATTTCAGTAAAAAAGTAACCGTTTCGGCCTTATGGGCCATTGTTTAAATCACGTACGATAATTCATTCATAAAAGTCAAAAGGTTTTTTTGATCGCTTCCTTATGATTCTCAAACTGTAGGGAAATTGAAAAACAATAAACTGTACGAAAAAATAATGAACGTAAATTTTTAATTGTTTTTATTTGAAACATCGTGGAATAAGGCAAACTATTGTACCATTGATGTATCACATTTCGAAAATGGTCCTATGTAAATTATATTAATATTATAAATTATATTAATCTATCTACATAATAATAATTGTCTTCAAAGTGCTCATTGTAATTGCCCAATACTGGATAGGACAGACAATGTCAAATACTTAGGAGTTATTATTGATATAAATTTAAAGTGGAAACAGCAGATTGAAAATGTTACTAATAAACTTAAGAAATTAACGTATTTATTCAAAACAATTCGAAATATAATTAATGTACAGGAACTTTTAAAGATTTATTTTGCATTGTGCCAATCAATTTTGGAGTACGGTATAATCGGTTGGGGTGGTGCGAGTGACACAGTTTTAAATAGTGTATTGGTTGCACAAAAATCCATCATTAAAATAATACTCAGAGTCCCGATACAGACATCTACTGAAGAAATATTCCATAAATCACAACTTATGACACCAAAACAATTATACGCTAAAACAATACTCACTTATAGATTCAAACACTACTCTTACTCAAATGAAAGACATAACCCCCACAATACATCACATACAAATAATATAATCACTAGATCCTCAACACATAAACAACTTAAACAAATACAAACTAATACCACTTTCAGACAAAGGGATTTTGAGTATTATTCAATTAAAATCTATAACCTACTTCCACTATCTATTAAAGCAATTAGTAATGAGAAAATGTTTAAAAAGGCTATAAAAAAATGGATAGTGGAGCTAGGTAGAAGTAAAATGGATTGTCTCATTCGCCCATACCAATGCCGAATCAACTGCTCCACAACTGTATCGCTTATGTTAGGTTTTTGTTGTTTTTATTGTGTGTTTTGTAATATAAATAATATAGATGTATATAAATACCTTGTTTTTAAAACTGTCGGAATATTTGTTAATTATGTTTGTTTTTTAAGTGAGTCTTCTTTGTTTATTCTCAAATGTAATAAAAAAACTAAATTGTTAAGTGTCCTCGGCACGGGAAACCCCAGTGAGGTCACATTATTTTTATTATTAATTTATAGTTTGTAAGCGAAAAATATGAATAAATAAATAAATAAATAAATATTAATCTGTTGATTCACTCACATTTCTTTTTTAAATTTAAAATTGTGTCAATTTAATAATTTTAAGAATTTGTATGTCAATTTAAACATTTAAACGATTTTTCTTGTGTAAATTTGTTGCAACAGAGAGCGAAAACATTTTGGAGAAGGAATACGGAAGTCTAGGCATTTACTGGGCTTGTGACTTGTCGTTGGCTGGTTTAAGTAGCCATTTTATACACTGGGTAACATTCACCATTATGCCTATGTTTAAACATCAATATTTCCTGAACTTTTCCATCCGTTGACTTTTGTGAAGTAAAAGAGCTGAAACCTTTATCATGTGGGTGAGATTCACCCGGCTGAACCAATTTCATTTAAACGATTTTTCTTGTGTAAATTTGTTGCAATAGAGAGCGAAAACATTTTGGAGAAGGAAATACGGAAGTCTAGGCATTTACTGGGCTTTTAAATGGGTATTAAAAATGTTTTTTCGTCACTAGAATGAAGAAACTGTTCAGGCTGTAATAGAAGTTGGAAGAGCTCTCTCAAATAAACATGCGAAGTGGGATTATTTAAAATATTGTGAAGAAGTGGCAGAATGTGAATGTTTATTCCATGCCTGAAACTGAACCAGAACATTATTTATATATTTATTTTGTTTATTAACCCCCAAAAGGCATTTATAAAAAATAAAAATGAAATACATGCTAACATACTAAATAATAAACACAGAATATACAGAAATAATATGTGAAATTAGCTAAAAAGGATATAATTAAAAGTTTTACAAAGTAAAAAAAAAAAATAATAACAAAGGTATGCAAGAAAAAAAACGTTAAGCATATACACAAAAGTGCTAAGATATAAGCTTATGAAATGAATTCTGTAAAGGAAACAATAAATAAAGTGTTACGGTAAGCAAGAAAGTCAAATTTAAGTTAAATTAATAAACAAGCAAGCATATATTATCACGAAAAGATAAGAAATAAAAATATGTATCTATGAAATGCGTATTTACATTACATTACATTTTTTGCACCACAACAGGCCAGAAGGCCTAATTACAGTGGTGAATTACATCACAGAGCACCCAGGCTTGAGAAAAATCACATTTTAATTTTTGAGTTCTCACCGGGAATCGAACTCGGAACCTTCCGTGCGTGAATCAAGCGCCTTGACCACTACACCACGAAGGTTGTACTACAATGCAATTTGATATAATAGTAAAAAATAAAAAAACAAGTATAACGTAATAAAAATAAACAAGAATTTTTTTAATTAATGGAAATGAATTGTCAATAATAGTTTGACGAGCAGCTACAAATAAACTTGATATTGTGGACTTACACGAAAGTAAAGAATTGGACAGAATGTTTGCAGCCGTTCCATATTATTCCGTTATTCGGTTATGTGGTCAAATTTGCGAAGATTATCTGCCAGGCTCAATTTTTATAGATTCGTACTGTGCTTTGTTTATTTTTCCAGACGAAGTTTTTTAACAATGTTTGATTATGTCCAAATGCTTGCAGACTGGCTGGATTTCCTCCCTAGGGAGTTGTTCGTATTTAAATTTATTTCTACAGAGAGGGAAGAAGTTTTCGAGAAGGTAATATGGAAGTCTAGGCATTTACAGGGCTTATGACCTGTCATTGGCTGGTTTAAGTGGCCACTTTACACACTGTGTAACATTCACCATTCTGCCCATGTTTGAACATTCACATTTCCTCAACTCTTCCATCTGTTGACTTTTGCCTGGATTTCCATATTACCTTCTCGAAAACTTCTTCCCTCTCTGTTGAAATAAATTTAAATAAGAAGTCTTTTAATCATCCTGATGTAGTGGCAAAAATCAATATTTTAAATTGAAACGTTTTGAGAAGCCCTGGTCAGAATGACGTTTCAAGCCACCCCCTAATTCACAATCATAAAGATCGTGACTTAGCAACTAACACGTCCAATTATCTCAAAACTGTTTTCAATGACTCCATACATTCTTTAACACAGGTCTACCAAAATTGGTAATGCCTATTATATAAGAAACTGCTTTTCGTTTTATCAAACAGGGTGATTAAAACATAGACCGCTAGACTTGAGATAGAAAACCGCTTGCGCCTGTTAATAATAAAATAATAATAGTAAATATTTTTATTTTTTTAGTTAACTTTTGGTACATAATGTTATTTGTACATTGGCAGGCTTATTGCCAAATGGCAATTTCTTCCAACCAACCAATAAAATAAAAGTTTTATTTTTATATTTCAAGTTACAGAACATATTCAATAGAAAAAAAGATTAAAAAGCTAAAGATATATAAAAATAGAAATAAACGTATTTGTTTATAAATGTCCTTAAATCAAAACCATTACTCAATGGGAAAAAGGAAAGGAGGAGAGATTAAGGAAGAGAAAGGAGATGTTTCTTCAGACGTGATTTAAACATAGATAATGTAGTAACATCTTTTATGGTGGATGGGAGATGATTCCACAGTCGAGCCGCATGGACACTATATTTTTTTAAATTTTATTTAGTATTTCACAGTTTTAAAATGTACAGAGTTTATTTGTTTCAGGTCCCGACTAGCTAGGAAATTCCTGTGTTTAGGAAAAACGTTATTTTTTTCATGTGTTTTTTTATATTTTTAATTTCATTAAATGATGCTTAATAAATTCAAAGAATAATAATAACATTAGAAAAAATCAATAAAAATATAAATTAGAAAACATGCAAGTAATAATAATAAATATTGAATCATAAAAATAAATTAGAAAATATGCCATTTAGAGTAAATAAATGAAACACAATTATTATAAATTATAAAACATACCGATAATAATGAAAATTGAACCACAAATACACATTATAAAATATAAAATTAGTAATAAAGAAATTAAACAAAAATATAAATTGGAAAACATACCGATAATAATAAAAATTGAAGCTTAAATACAAATTTGAAAATATATCGTTAGTAATTAAAAATTGAATGAGTTAGAGAAGAAAGAAGAATTGTGGATGGGTATTAAGAGAGTGCCTTGAAAATCAGAACGAAGAGGTAAACCATGAACTGATAAGCGTTGAAATTTTTCACGCAGGTATTTAGGAGCGTTAGGACTATGAAGTACATTGAACAGAAGTGAGAGGGAGTGATAGTCTCTCCGCTGTCTAATTTTGAGCCATTTCAGTTGTCTACGATAGTCAGAAATGTGGTCATATTTCCTAAGACCAAAAATGTACCTGATGCATGTATTCTGAAGTCGTTCAAGTTTATCGAGTTGCTCACAGCTTAAATCAGTCATGGAACAATCATGGTTTATTAACAAAAATAACAATTTATTTATCTACTACATATTATACATTTAGGTAATAGATTTCTCTGGATCTATTACCTAAATGTCTAGTCAGCCTAACTAGGTACAACCTGTTTTAAAGCAGACATTTTTATGCAAAATAAACAATAACATTACTATTATTAATATTTAAAGCATTAACTTTGTGGTCAAACATTAAACTAAATGTTATAAAACATTTGTAAGTAACCACTTACCGACTTTTCTATGTCTACCGGTTTCGAGACGTACCCGTCTCTTCGTCATCAACATGCAAAACCCACTATACACCTTCACCATAGTTGTTGCATAAAAATATAAAACCAACACGACATGCATTTAAATAAGCACATGCACTTATTAAGACAAACATGCACTGATTGAATTATGAAAATATTCTGTTGTTTGAGAATTTAAAAAAAAGTCGAGGGGATGGAGGGAGGGGGTAAGCTTAATAGGTTTGAGAGGGTGACCATTACAGTGGAACATCGTAGTAAGGACTATTTTGAAAGTTTGTTTGATTATTGGTCAAAGGAACATTATTTCGGCAGTAGGTCCTTGGAAAATATTGGCCATTCCGAATATAATAAACGGTCTGATGAGCTAAAACACGAAAAATTTAATAAAAAGTCCAGAAGTGTCGCAATCAAAAAATATTTCTTAAATCTTTTTGATAGTGATAATTATTAATGTAATTTAAATAGATGGTGTTTTATGTTTCTTTTACAATAATGTTAAATAGACATTCCACTGGTCCATCAGAATTAAGTCTTACTGTTAATACTTAAACTATGTAATTGTACCGTATGTTTCCTCAATAAAAGAAAAAAAAGATGAGCTGGTGACGTCGTTCAAAGTTGTTCCTTTTTATTGAAATATTTAAAATTATTTTTTCATATATTTTCAATGAACTAATCCGTAAAATTTAATTATCAGGAATTATTATGAAAATAAAAGTCTATTTTTAGTGTTACACATTTTTTTTTTTTTACAAGAACACTACTAGAGTTTCGGAAGAGCACTCCTCCCAACGACGGGTGATATAAACATGCAAAGAAGTGTTCTTGTAAAATAATAAAACTGTGTAACACTAATAGCAAACTTTTATTTCCATAATAATTTTTTAGTGAAGTGTTACGAAGTAAATGCCCATTTCATTAATATTAGCAAAATTGAATGTTTTAAATATTACCCCGCGTACAAAAAATAACATGTTTTATATCCAATTTCATGTAGGGATGAACTTCCTTAAAAGGGTTAATTCCTATGAGATCATTCAAAATTATTATAGATTTGTGGGCTCTTTGCGTACGCCACCATTCTCAGTAGTGTGAACTCACAAGTAAACTTTTAATAGTATCAAAACTTCTACAATGAAATTATTTCTTAAGACTGTAAAAAGAAAACCATCAATTGGCTTTACCTGGACCCTGGACTCCGGAAGGTTGATCTTGAGAGCCACTTCCTCCCTCATGAAGATGTCGGGATATCTGGTCTTCCCGAACATGGATTCCAGCAGGTCTAACTGGGCTCTGGTGAACGTGGTTCTCTCCCTGCGTTGCTTCCGAGGGTTCGCTGAATCAAAAAGCAAAATGTTAATAGGATATGCGGATAGAGCGGCTTGATAAATAGGAATTTGACTGGGGGTTTTTTGTCACTCTCTCGCAAATGCTTTTCAGGATGCTGTGCGAAAAATACTGCTCGTCGGACTAACTATGCCTTATAAAAATCGAGGTCTCGTATTTCAATTTTTCCGATCTAGATTTTTTTGAATAAATAATAACATAAAGAAATATACCAGTTAAGGCACATTCCTCCGCATACCTGAAACCGTTTAAAATACCGTAGGTCTTCCTATCGATACAGCAAAAGCACATTTTTTACAATAAACGAGTAACACGTTTAAAAATTTCAATTTCGTATACCGCGATTTAATTCAATTTAACTTTACTTCAACAATGTTTGATTATGTCCAAATGCTTGCAGACTGGCTGGATTTCCTCCTTAAGGAGTTGTTCATATTTCAATTTATTTTAACAGAGAGGGAAAACATTTTTGAGAAGGCAATATGGAAGTCTAGGCATTTACAGGGCTTATGACCTGTCATTGGCTGGTGATATAGGTTTCAGCTCTTTTACTTCACAAAAGTCAACAGATGAAAGAGTTGAGGAAATGTGGATGTTCAAACATGGGCAGAATGGTGAATGTTATACAATGTGTAAAGTGACCACTTAAACCAGCCAGGTCATAAGCCCTGTAAATGCCTAGACTTCCATATTGCCTTTTCAAAAATATTTTCCCTCTCTGTTCAAATAAATTAACTTAACTTTTTTCACTGAAAGACCTTTTTTGTTGTGTTATTTCACATACTAGACCTGATAAAAAAATTAAACTTTTTCTTGGACCAGTTGCTTATATTTCAATATTTTGAGTTTGTCCAAATTTTTGTAGATAAGAACTGGATTCAAACCCCTAGGGAGCTGTTAACATTAACATATTACAACAAAGATGGAGAACAGTTGAGACAAGGGAATATAGAAGTCTAGGCATATACAGGGCTTATGATCTGCCATTGGTTGGTTTGAGCGGCCACTTTATTTTAATTTATTTTTTTACACTTTATACACATGTTCAATTATACATATGAGGGCGGGCATATTGCTTTAAGGCAATTTCTTCCTACCTACCCAAACCGTTCAGTTTGAGAAAATTACAAGAACATGGACATATTTTAACAGAATACAATTTAATAAAACAATTTTTCAAAAAAATACACTTTACTATGAAGAGAGGAGAGGATAGGTGATAGGGTGGAAAAAAGAAGGAGAAAAGAACAACACAAACATTTAGAAAATGACATTTCAATCTTGATTTAAATGTAAATAAAGAAAGGCATCTCTAACATAAGAGGGTGGATTATTCCACAATTGAGCATCTACTAATGTGAAAGAGGAGGCGAGAAAATTAGAGCGGTGAAGGGGTATTGAAAGGGTTCTCACACTTTATACAAAGTGTAACATTAACTTTTTTAGGCGATGCCTAGTTTGTTAGTTGAATCTAAAGATGAATCTTAAACACATCAATAAAGAACATATTACAACAGAAGTGAAGGACCTTTTCTAAAATGTACGACATTTTCTAATTCTTTAGAAGGAAATATAGAAATCTAGGCATCTACAGGGCTTATGACCTGTAATTGGCTGGTTTAACAGCTCCCTAGGGAGTTGAATCTAGTCTTTGTCTGCTAAAATTTGGATAAACTAAAAAAAAATGTTGATTTCAATAAAGGTTTCAACTCTTTAACTTCACAAACATCAACAGATTCATTTAATTTCATTTAATTTTTTTTGCACCACAACAGGCCAGGAGGCCCAACGACAGTGGTGAATTACATTACAGAACAACCAGGCTTGAGAAAAATCAAATTTTAATTTTTGTGTTCTCACCGGGAATCGAATCCGGAACCTCCCGTGTGAGTCAAACGTCTTGACCACTACACCACGGAGGCCGCCAAATGGAATAGCTGAAGAAATAAGATGGTCAAATATAGGCAGAATGGTGAATGTTACACTGTGTGTATTGTGGCCACTAAAACCAGCCAGTTACAGGTCATTACTCTTGTCAATGCCTAGCATTCCCTTCTCAAATCATAAAAAGAAAAACAATAATAATACAGGAACAAATAATAGAAGCAATACAACAAAGAAAAGCAAAGACAAGTTAATACTTTTGAGAGGCATTATGGAATCCAGGTTAATTCTACAAATATACAGTCAATTTATTGGGAACATTTCTTCAGTCTATTTGTAAAAAAACTCAATTTACAATCAAAATAATCTAGATCTTAATTTACAAATCTAATTATTCTGGGTAGAGGCGCATGGAAACCATAATTAGTGTTATGAAGACCGAGGAACAGAATTTTATCATTTCTGAGTCATGAAGGAACATTAAGAGATATTTGATACGAACATCGAATGTTAAGGATCTGGGCGTTAGATTTGTGAACACTCTGACATTTCATGAACACATAGAGACAATCAGTGGTAATGCATTGAAGATGTTAGGATTTGTTCTGCGTACTGCCAGGGTTTTCGAAAATACCCGCGTACTGAGAACTCTTTACGACTCCTTGGTGCGAAGTAGACTCAAGAGTGGCTCGATGATTTGGGGGCCACATGAACTGAAGTACTCGCTTATGATAGAGAAAATCCAAAAGAAGTTTCTGAGATATCTCTACATGAGAGAGTGCGGGTATTATCCTCGGCTCTACCCGACCGAGTTTCTCCAGGGTATGCTTGGCTACAACAGTTTAGAGACTAGAAGGAATGTGTATTTGACTACACATTTTTATCGATTGTTGCGCGGTATGATCGATAATTCTGAAATTATGATGAGCATTGGTTTGCATGTTCCTGATAATTACCTAAGACAGCGTCAGCATAGATTGTTTCATATTCCGATATTCAGGACCAACCTGCCTATGGTTATGCCTGTTGGAAGGGCTAACGCTATGCTGAACAACATCGCTCTGGATGTTGATCTGTTCCATGTATCCGAAGGGGTTTTCCGGGGCAGGATTCTTCGACTACTTTGACATGAGTCTCTTTCGTGTATTTTTTTTTCTTTTTTATAATATGTACGTATTGAATATATTTTTGTAATGTATGTTATATTTCAAATAAATAAATTGAATTGAATTGAATTGAATTTGTTGGGAATAGTCGGGACATCAAATAAACTATTAAGTATCTTCAACATGCAAATTAAATCTGCATTAAATCGACGTTGTGAGAGACTGGATATAATCAGGAAAAGTTCCAAGTCGGTATAGTTATAGTGATCTCTTGTGATTCCTAGATTGTACGCAATTTTTTAAATAAATTTATGCTGAGCTGATTCGTTGCGATTTGTTTGAGTAACATATGAAGGAGACCGGGCGGAGGCGTATTCAAGAATGGGACGAACCAATGAGCAGTAAAGTGTTTTTGGAGTTAATATGTTTTCAAAATCAGATGTAGCTCTATTAATAAATCCAAAGAATTTAAGAGATTTGTCAATGTGTTCATGAAAATTTAGTTTGTTAACAATATTTTGAGTTTGTCCAAATTTTTGTAGACGTGAGTATTTTCATACCTACCAAATCGTGGGAATACAGCTACCAAAGCTGCTAGCGATATTTGCACAGTTTACAATGAAGAAGCTTTTAATTTTTGACTAATTTTGTTTATAAAAAAACGGACCCAACTAATGTTAACACCCAATAGTAACTGCGGATTAGTAAAAATATACCAATAAGTAAAACATCGTATGTTAAAAATGCTTTTTTTCGTAGGATTTTTTCAGTGTACAATACGAAATTTAAAGATATAGATTACACAAACATCACTCTGTCAGATTTCAAATTTACACTAAAAATGCATTATGTAACTTAGTAGACATTATAATAATAAATAGGTACATCTTCCTTCCCCTCCTTATCCTCTCTTAAAGCATCCTTGTCCTAATCCTGCCCAATTAACAATAACTTTGTTCTTAAAAAAATACAAAAAATTCTTTGATTATTGAACAATATTTACGAGTAGATGAAAATAACATTTTTAAATGTATAAACTTATATGTATTTATTCAATATGTAATATAGAATGATGAAATCAGGCGAGAGTGTAAATCTGGGTCAAGTATAATTGATAAGATAAAGAAAGGGTCTCTGAGATGGCTTGGTCACGTAGGACTAAAATCTTGTCTGGTCATGTCAAAAGCAGACAGAACCGAAGGGCATGTATGAATGTGGAAGAGGCTAGGATTGTATGCCAGGATAGACATGTGTGGCGGTCCATTCTCTCTGCCTAGCCCTACGGGAAATGGCGTGATGGTAGTAGTAGAAGTAGTAATATGTAATATATTTTCTTTAACAATATTTTGAGTTTGTCCAAATTTTTGTAGACAAGGACTGGATTCAACTCCCTGGGGAGCTGTTTATATTAACATATTACAACAGAGATGAAGAACATTTAAAAGAAGGTAATTTCAATTTCAATTTATTTATTTTAAAAACGTTTATGTACATAACAAAAAAATTCAATGCATACATAAAACGAAAAAATGAACACTAAAATTAAAATATACAAAAATGGTAAAAATAAAAAATACCCAGCAATTATAGAGAAAGAATGCAATCCTCTCTGAACTTTTTTTCACTAATATGAAAGATGTCAATATCCGAAGAGATACGGTTGAGTAAAGACATTGCTCTTCCTACTGGCATTACCATCGGCAGGTTGGTTCTGCAAGCAGGAAGATAAAACAGCTTAAGCTGTCTATGTCTAAGGTAGTCATTAGGAACATAAAGAAAAATACTCTCCGTTATACCTATGTTGATCGTAATACCACGGATCAATCGGAAAAAATACATAAGCAAGTATGCATTTCTTCTTTTCTCCAAACTATTGTAGCCGAGCATTCCCAGTATGAAGTCAGACGGGCACAACCACGGATAATATCCGCACTCCCTTAAGTAGAGATACCTCAGAAATTTCCTCTGAACCATCTCCAGCATAAGAGAGTACTTCACTTCGTGGGGCGCCCAGATCAGAGATCCACACTCAAGTCTGCTTCTGTAATATAGAAGTCCAGGCATCTACAGCGCTTATGACCTGTCAATGGCTGGTTTAAGTGGCCACTTTACACACTGTGTAACATTCACCATTCTGCCTATATTTGAACATCTATATTCCTTCAATTCTTTCATCCTGTGTAAAGTGGCCACTTAAACCAGCCATTGACAGGTCATAAGCCCTGTAGATGCCTGGACTTCTATATAACCTTCTCTTAAATGTTCTTAATCTCTGTTGTAATATGTTAATTTAGTTTGTTGTCTAGAATCACCTCAAAATCTCTTATTGAAGTTACAACGGATCGAATTTAGTCATTAAGTTTATATTTTTTTTTAATATCCCTACAGAGATGAGGTAGAATTTTTTCAAATTCAGGATTATGGATATTCGAGCGTTTACAGGGCTTATGACCTGTCATTGGCTGGGTTATTAATAAAAAATATATACCTACTCCCCCTCGGGAGAAATCCAGATTTGTGTATGTACAAAATACACATACCAAAAATAATGTTGTGTATTAAGTTTATAATCAAAAGTAATATTTTTTTAGATCTATTATCCGTCTTTACTGTAAGTTTATAGACATGAAAGCATCCATCCCTTTCCCAAAACTGTTCATAAAGACTTGAGTCTTTCTTCAGTTTCACATATCAATATCAATTTTTTTTTTTCAACTAATTAAGCGAAAATTTAATATTTCTTTACAATCAAACCGCAAAAATAACAAAACAAATAAACTTTAAAAACTTTCATTGTACCCCTCACTGCAGTATGGTCAGTTTGTGATCAATCAAATACACATGGTCAGCACAATCACCTTTTTCTAATTTCCCAGTACGACAGTGGAGGAATACAGTGTTAGTTCCAAATTGAGACCGCGGCCGCACGCTCCAGATCCCGCCTCGGAAAGGAAGAAGAACGTAGTAATACAAACAAATCAATCAAACGACACGAAACCCAAATACATACAGGAAACATTAAAATAATTTGCCCTATACAACATGCACTCAATCAACAGAAGAAAAACAATACGTATCTATAACAAATCACAGTGGAACTTCAAATTATCAAGACACTACCGGCAAAATCCTAACACAAATCCTAACACGATCCCTATCGAACTCAGGCGAAATTACTTTTCTTCATAGTACTGAATTCCTCGCAAAAACCATTTTCCTAATACCAACAGTAGAAACAATCCTATGCAAAGACCTTAATCGTCCTAACAATCTCTCAGACCTTAAAGCAGACGAAACGGGTCCTAGAGCATGGTCGGCGAGTGGTTCTCTCGAGTTAGTCTACTATTAGATTTGTAATTTACCATTTCCCTTCTATGGGACAAGAACAACACAGACGGACAAGAATTCAGTTCAGACAACCAATGCTAGTACCCAAGTATGCATCCTTTTATCTTAAACTGATTTAGTAAGTTAATAGATAGTATAAAGATAATTAAAATATATTACAATAATAATTACTTGATCCATAGCCATCAACGCTCACTGGTATCCCTAAGCCAGTCATGGCATACGGAGACCCTTTTAGGTACGCCATGTCCTGACGAAGAGATGGTCCACAGCTGCCTAGACCAGGGAAACCAAGATCTGACTCCGTAACACATCTGCAAACAACAAAAAAAATTAGTTTAACCTGAAGAAGAAACAATTACATTGTATTATTAGTACTAACATATATATTACAACAGAAATAATGAACATTTTAGCAACAAGTCCTGCTTTTCATCATTTATTTAATTTATTTGACACTTTACATGTACAATATATATACATCTATAATATATACATACATAAAAGGGCGGACATATTTATTTATTTATTATTATTTATTTTTTATTTTTATTCCAGTAAAATGGCTATAAAGTGCAGAGCCAATTCTACCATATAAACATGAACATAAATATGAATGTAAACAAAAATATAACAATAAACATAAATATAACAATGAACATAAATATAACAATAAACATAAATATAAACATAAAATAAAATTTTATATTGCAGCACTTATGGTGGTCTTAACATATCGCGCCATCGGGTTCGGGCCATCGGGTTCCGGGTTCGATTCCCGGTGAGAACACAAAAATTAAAATGTGATTTTTCTCAAGCCTGGGTGCTCTGTGATGTAATTCACCACTGTAATTAGGCCATCTGGCCTGTTGTGGTGCAAAAAAAAATGAAAAAAATGTAAAAAAATGACTACGGTATGAAAGTACAAACAAACTAAAAAATCTCCACCAAAAACGGAAAATTAGTTATTGATGCCAAAATTTATTATCTATCTTTTCAATATTCATTTTTAAATAGAACTTGCAATATGTGTAATCAGAAATTAAAGTGTATTGATATTAATAACATATCTTTAACTTCCTTTAAAAGTGAAATTTCCAAAAATAATTCAAGTTATGATGTTGCGCCTTGAATCCGCAGCCTATATTATGCAGGTGATGTGCAGTTCTGTATGTAGGCACATTATAAATGTACACTGTATGGTCATATATATATTATATGTACTACATTTACATTTCTAGTAATATTGTAAGTTTTGTATGATTAGTTATTTTATGTTATGAAAATTTTGATGTGACAACATTTACAATAACAATATTATAACAATAAATTTTAAATTAAATATTCCCTTAGATAACATAAATTACACGTATTTATTACACACGTTAAATTTAATTTTATTAGAAGATCGAAGAAAAATAAATGACCTCCTTTTTTTATTTTAAATTTTAAATTCGGAGCTCGATTGTTGTGAACTCCTGAATCTCATTAACTTCAAAATACCTAATCGAGTCACTAGAAGTACGGAGTTGTTTGCAACTACGAGTACATACGTGGGTACTAACTATGCACGACACTCTCCGATTCCGCGTTTACATTCCTTAGCCAACAAATTTACTTGTGAAATAGACATTTTTAATACGACAATTATCAATTTTAAAACGTTCTTAAATGCACTGTTTGAAACAAATTATTAATGTCGTAATAAAACTTTCTTTTTTATACAATTCTTTCTCTGTTTTTGATGTGTATTGTTATTATCTTATCTCTTTCTGATATTAATTTATCAAATATTTGTGTGTACCGTATATTATATTATTTTCACATATATACTTACTGTAAACTAATTTTCATTATTTGTTTTTAACAATAATTTGTTGATACCATTTTTTTATACTTAAAAGTATATGAAAATGTATTTATTTTTTTTGTTTGAATTCTTTAAAAGTTATTTACAATTTGCTTTTTAATTCAATTACTTTTATTATATCCATTTTTTTTTTTCTTTTTTACTATGTAAAGTTTCACTTTTTATTTTGCATGGCAGTATGCTTCTTATTGTTTCTAAATGTATACAAAAAAGCATTGTTTATCTTTTAAATTTTTACGCACTATGTTTGTACTTACCTGTATATTTTTTGTAAATGCCCCTTGGGCGTATTGTAAAATTAAATAAAAAAATAAATGTGGAAGCCTCTAATTGGACTTTATGATATGTATTTATGGTATAATTGTACCGTATAAATTTATTAATGTCTGTTGGCTTTCCAATGAAATAAAATAAATAAATAAATAGCGTAATTTAAAATCGTCTCTAAATCTTGCAAAAACAGATTTCAAATATACTACTTGACACCGCAAACTTAGCGTTCTCCATTGAGTTAGTAAAGCATAATTAGAAATCTCACAATTAGTTTTTCGTAAATATCTCAGTACTCCTTCAATGGAGATTTTAAGGTTAGCTTCTAAACCCTCATACCGGCTTAGGTCTGACTAATCTCAGCTGATTTTGTTTTCCACGATCTCTACCTGAGAGTAACCATCGGGTCGAAAAAACTCGATCAGGGTTCACTCTATTCCACACACAGACACCTAATTTTCATTCCGCTTGGACTCGGGCATTTGCTTCAAATTACATTTGAAATTTAATGTACTTGTATTTGAAATACGAATATGGAACCCTTTTAGCGTTCGACCAATCCCCGACTGTCATTTGAAACATTTTTCCATTCTTTTTTCGAAAGACTTGAAATGGATGGACACCCACGCTCTACCGCGGCCAATAGAATTTCTTGAAACACGATCGTCTCACATCGGAGATTATCGGATTTATTCATTTTTTATTTTATTTTTTACAACGACAACACTCAACTTCTTAAGTGACAGGCGGGAACGAGGTTTGAAATGAAAACATAATATAATTAATTTACGAATACATACTACTACCATCACGCCGTTTCCCGTAGGGTGAGGCAGAGAGGATGGACCGCCTTACACATCTATCCTGGCATACATTTCTAGCTTCTTTCACATTCATACATCTTGTCAAACGTGCCCTTTAATTCTGTCTGCGTTTGACAAGACCAGACTTAAGATTTTGGTTTATCTGATCATGCCACGTCTTCCTTGGTCGTCCTCGTTTCACGTTACCGTTCATTTTCGCCATATATACTTGTTTTGCCATTCTTTCGTCGTCCATTCGTTCTACATGACCAAACCATCTCAGAGACCCTTTCTTAATCTTATCAATTATACTTGACTCAGATTTACACTCTTGACTGATTTCATTATTCGTAACCCTGTCGTACATTGATTTCCCACACATTCGTCGAAGACATCGCATTTCAACCGCGTTCACTCGGCTTTCATCCTTCCTCTGCCAGTTCCATGTTTCACTTCCATACATAAGTGTTGGGACTAAAATTCCGTTGCGCACTGCCAGCTTAGCTTCGATTGATATATTTTTATTGGCAATTACTGCGCTCCATTCATTTTGTTGCCCGCATTAACTCTCCTTTCAACATCTTTTTCTACTCTTTCATCTCTTGAAAACATGCTTCCCAGATATACAAAGTCCTTACTCCACTATTTTTTTTGTTTTAGGATTTTTACCCAACAGTAACCACCAAATCATAAATATTCTTGCAGGAACAAAATAAAAATTTAAAATAGCTTTGTCTTTTTTAAGATCAAAGAATCGCTAAAATGTACGCCTCGTGGTCAAATGATCAGCGCGTTTGCCTACCATCTATCATCAGCATTCCCTTTCCGCACCTTATGGTGCACAGGGCACTGCATTGGTACACCAATCACAGCGCATCTTGATCATTTTTGTTACATGAAGGTAAGATGATCAGTCCTACGCTTCAGGTACCAGTCCAGGGACAATGAAATATTCTAGTGTGAAAACCTAATTAAATAAACTGTGTCGAGAATCGAACCCGAGATCTCTCGCATGGTAAGCAAATGCGCTGACCACTACACTACGAGGCCGATTAAATTTAATTGCTGATTATATTCAGATTATCAACGATCTAAATATTTCGGCCATTTTATAAAGAAAGGGGCTATTTATCTATTTAAGCCCCTTTTGGCAGGCAAATGAGGGATGATAAACGCGGCATAAGGACCCAGAAAACATCCCAATTAGCCCCTAACGAGCTACCAAGATGGCCCTGTTTGGATGCTTATCAAATGGAGCAGTAGACGAGGAACCAACCCTTATTTTAAATGTCAAGGGTAGCGTTTTAAAATGAAAATATATTATTTTGTTTGATGTGCCTAGGTAATTGTTTGTAGAAGCATTTATGTATGTACCAAAAATACGGATGATAGGTATATGTGATAGAGAAATGTGTATGGAATTTACAGAGCTTACGCCCTGTCATTGAGTGAAGTTTCAAGAATGAGCATGGGTTTGCCTATTTCAACATACTTTTATTTTAATTTCGAAAAACATAAAGTCATTCATATTTAATAATGCCGATGGACTGGTAACTGAAACGTTAGACGGATAAATAGGATACGGATAAATGAAAATAAAAATACGATTCGGGAGCGATCAGCGGGAGCAATATCACGCGTCACAAGCACGCAGCAATGTTTCTGATACTTCTCCCAGATGCCAGCTAGTAGCTCCCGACATTCGAGAGGAACGGTTTAATCGCCAGCGCGTTTTCAAGTTTTTAGCAATCAGATTTAAAATGTTATCATTTTTAATTTCAACTATATATAATTCAAGCAATTCCCTATGAATAATAATATGATATTGTTGTATAGGGTGTTGCATATGCCAATATATTAAGCCTTCTTAATTGTACAAAGATTTATTATGAAAGTAATTTTGCAGAAACCCTCAACTTACAATATGAAAAACCTGAATAAATTATTTAAAGTTGATTCAGTTGACACTATTTACAAAATAAATTCTCTAATACAAATTTTCAAGGAATAAAAATTTAGCGAATTCAAAATGAATAAGTCCCTCAGATACTAAAATAATATCAATATTCCATCGTCAAAAGAATTCTGTTTTCAAAGGAATAAAAAATTATAAAAATCTCCCAAAAGAACTAAAAACTATTAAAACTAATATATCATTTTGGTACAAATTAATTTGTCAGCATGCGTCGCACTCCGAGTATAAACTCAAGTTGGTACATGATTACAACACCAGGTTTACTAGTATGGAAGGGCTAGCTGTTCCGAGATTCTGCAATAAATATGGCAAAAGGACACTTCAATACAGTAAACCTAAAATATTTAACATGTTACCAAACAATATTAAAAATACTGAGTTAAATACAGGAGTGCGACGCTTGCTCAAATTATGGTTATTAGAAAAAAAAATTGTATTAGTGATAGTTTTTAATTTTTTATAATGTAATCTGTAGTTGTTTTTCAAGTAAAATTATTGTTAATGAAGGTTAAGTGTAAATAATCGATGTAATTTATAAGAACCTGCTGACGAGTTGTATGTATGCAACTCAGCAGGACTTTAATTTAAGACTATTTTGTAAATATTTTTGAAAAATAAATTTAAAAATAAATTCTAAATAAATTCAAAGTAAATTTAGACAAGTTTTTTGAACCCGATTAAAAACAGCATTCTATTTTAATTAGTATCACTGTATTATGATTTGGTGTTTTTCTATTTAATTTGTATAATTATTTTTTTCTTATGTATGATCGAAATTATAAAACATCAATTTACTAAATACCTACAACCGTGTAAGTAACTTTCGAAGCACAGAAGGTTGTCTCATTTTTGGAAATGTACAGCATCAAGATTAATTCTTGTGTGGCTGTGGTGTCACACTGGTATACATACGATACAAGACTTGATATATCTCTCTTATTTTTTCAAAAGATAAAGTTTTATTTTTTGTAATCTTCAAATTATTATTTTTCTGTTAAAGATGCGTCCCCGATGCCATGAAAAAAGACTACTGCATTTCGGACCTTTTATGCCTAACTGAAGTAGACAAAATCTACGTTTCGTTGTTATGAAAAATGGTGGTGTAACTTTTCGTAGATAAATAGGAACCTAGGTACTTGTTTACGATTGAATCTCTATCTAATAACAGTAAATATTCAAATATTGAATTTAAGTTGGTATCTAAGTACTTGTTTATGTTTGAATTCAAAAACATAAAATAACTCATTTAAAAAAATATATTTCTTACAAAACTTTCTACAAATGAATGGTTTGATATTTCTGATATTTTTGTTTTTAAAAAAAGTTTGATTGTTTTGAAATTTTTTCACTGCCATTATTATAATTGTGTAAATATTGAACCGTAAATAAAAATTAAAAAATGGAAAACGATGCATTTTGTGAACGGATGCAGTGCCTTTTGCACCTTGATTCAGCATTTTGATAGAAACATAATGATGCTCCCTAAATTGTGTTTTCTAAATAAAACGTATTTTAAAAAAATATTTTAACGTTCAATCGATACATTAAATATAAAATTAACAAAACTAATATCGATACAGTCTTCAGATTCGACAAGACACATGTCAAAATGAACCCACTAATTTCGAGACTCATTGAGTATCTATCAATCGTCAATCCAAAGGGATTAAAATAATACACAACAATAATTGATGGCGTAGGTACGTCTGTAATAAAACAATTTGGTTAAAAAGGTTGGCTTAAATACTGAAGACTTTGACATGTCAATATGTCAGTAAGATGCCAAAATGGTCTGGGCTGTTTCCGTCTTAGAAGGGATTACAATCAATATCACACTTGACCAGTTTCAATTTTATAATATCAATTATGAAATGAGAAAATAAAACGTTACGAGATGTACAGCGGTACTCGAAATTAAATATACGTATGAATGATGTAGTAACTAATATTTACAAATAAGTTATAAATTTTAAAATACTTGGTACACTTCCACTTATTTTTTTGACCAATTAGCGTTTTCACCCTCTAATGGGCATCTTCAGACTGGTGAATATTATAAAGTGTAAGGATAATTTATATAAAACTGAATATTATCTTTAGTGTAGGTACATTTAAAAATAAGTTAAAAAAGATACAATACGCAATATTGCAATGGAACAGAGTTAGACAAATTATTGAAACATATGTTGGCGGTGTATTTTAAGAGAGGATTCTATTCTATGAAAAACATTTATTGTTTTATTACAATGTACAGTGTCCAACTAAGGAGGCTAATAAGGGTGAGTTTTTAAATTCTCTCTGCTGATTTATTAAAATTCTATCGCTATCATTTTTTATCCTATTTATTTCTAAAATTTCTAATCTATCTAACTTTTGACCTTTATGTCCTACATGTAAATTTTTTATGTTTTTCGATTCGTCAAAAAATTGTTTTAATTAATTTAAATGTGATGCATAGTTTGATATATCGTTGTAAATATTTTTCAGTCTATTTTATTTGCTCTCTTGCTTTGTCCAATACGGGCATAAAAACCAAAGTTGCTCTTAGAAGATTTTATAAATAGCAGTTTTTGACTTCTGGTTAAATGGTTTGGAACATTTTCACTTTTCAGTAATTGATTTTAAATTTTTTTTTTATTTATTTACAATTTTAAAAAACCCGTTAGGGTTATATTAGAAATTTAATATTGTCTAGTCATTTTATGTCTCGTCTAGTCTAGTTAGTTCAGTCATCATGTGCTTTTTCAGATTGATTTTAAATTTGTCTCCAGTAAAAGTTTTCAAGTAGTAAGGTAGGTCGTTGTAGTGTTTAAGTCCATAATCTAGTATTTTTGACTATCCTGTGTTTGTCTTTGCTTTTTCAATATGATAGTGTTGTTGTGGTCTGGTGTTATATTATTTTTATATAAATATATATATATTATTTATATATATATATATATATTGCAACAGAGATGGGACGTCACTTATAGCATTAAGTATTTTGAAAATGCATGTAAGGTCCATCTCAGTTCTACGTCTCTCCAATGAAGACAGATTGAGAGATTGCTCTATTTCAAAATAGAAATAATTACCCCTTGGTAATCCGAGCAACATGCCACTTTTCTTAGAAAACGGTATTGGACAGACTCGATATGGTCAATATGAGTCCTGTAGAATGGAGACCAAATAGGAGAAGCGTATTCTAGATGGGGTCGAACTAGTGAGCAATAAAGAGTTTTGATAGTATTAATAATGTTGAAGTCCGTCGTCACTCTATTGATAAAACCGAGAAGTTTGAGAGATTTGTTTACAATATTATCAATGTGTTCACTATAGGAGAGTTTACTATCTAAAGTCATGCCAAAATCCTTTATTGACGAAACCATTGAAAGGGAAGTATTTTTTAGTTTGTAGTTAAATTGTATAGGTTTTTTTCGTCGCGACAAAGAGATTATTTTACATTTGTCAATGTTGAGTTAAAGACAATTGATGTCGCACCATTCATTAAAACAATTAAGTTATGAAAGTATTACTAAACTGGAAATGTCAAAAGCCGGAATAATCGACTCGTGTGCGACAATATGTATTTATTTATTTTTATTTATTTATTTATTTATTGATTTACACGCCCAATGGGCTTTTACATATTTTAGAAATTACATTTAAGTGCAGCAGTGAAACATAAGTATGTAAATTTGGTAAAAATAAAAGATAACATAAGAAAAGCTAAAAGATACAATAATAAGTAAAAATCAGGAAATGTACCAACATAGGTATATGGTACATAGAAAAATATTTTTAAAATTTACATATGAAAACATACACGCATACATATACATACATATAAGTTTATACATTATTAAAGAGATACATGAGAAAAAGAAATAGTATAAAAAGAAAAATATTAAGAAATTTTACATAAATTAATTTATTACCTTTTGAATACTTAACCTATATTTATATAAAGACAGACAAAATATATCAACTTCACCATACTCGTTACCTAGCCGGTGTAGTCTAGGTATTGGTGAATTGTAATAATAATTGTGACTGCCAGGAGATTCAAAAAATAACGTTAGCTGCCGAGTATTTCGAAGAGGTACTTTCAAGCTGATAACACTAGTTAATTCCGGGACGTCCAATACGCCATTCGCTATTTTATATAAATTTAATAAGTCATTTATAATTCTTCTTTTACATAGAGTTGACATATTTAGTGTACATAATAAATTATCATAATCAATATTTTCAGCGGGTATATTAAGTTTGTAATTGATGAATCTAAGGAATTTACGTTGTACTCTTTCTAACTTTAAAATATGAACATTGTAATAAGGTGACCAAATTGTTGAATTGAATTCTAAATTACTTCTAACCAAGGCAGTAAATAGCACTTTGAGGGTAGTGATGGAATTAAAATCCTTTACGGTTCGCTGCAAATATCCAAGACATTTCATTGCCTTATTAGTGATGGTATCAATGTGAGGAATAAATGTCAATTTTTCGTCAAAAACTATCCCCAAATCCTTTATTTGTATAACTCTTCCCAGATTGATATTATTAATGTTGTAATCGAATATTATGGGTTTTTTACTTCTTGTAAATGATATTACACAACACTTGTCGACATTTAAATAAAGTTCATTTTTCTGGCACCAGTTGTACAGCCTTACCAAATTAGACTGAAGAACTCCACAATCGGTATCAGAGGTAACAGTTTTTGAAATTTTAAGATCGTCGGCAAAGAGAAGAATGTCTACTTTCTCAAATATCGACACAATGTCATTAACAAACAAAGAAAACAGTACTGGTCCCAGGTGGGAGCCTTGGGGTACCCCACTAGATGCCTCAAACTGATACGAGTTATAACCGAATACTTTTACTAAGATTTTCCTTGATGACAGGTAGCTTTTAAACCATTCCAAGATATTACCAGTAATTCCCAATGAACTAAGTTTGTGTATTAAAATTGTATGAGAAACCTTGTCGAACGCTTTACTAAAGTCAGTATAAATTGTATCAGTCTGATGACGTCTCTCCATTGATGTGATCAACCGATTCTGATGCAACATAAGGTTTGTAAGAGTTGATCTACCAGTTATGAAACCATGTTGTAACTATTATTAATGTATGAGATATTAATGTAGAGGAAGCTCGATATGTATGCAAAGTCACGGTGTTCTATCCTTTCTGCCTACCATCGTGATGGTTTGTTTGTTTGTATGAAACGAAGCACTGCGCGCCATACCACGCAGTGACGCTCTAGTTCGGTTTTGGCCTTAAAACTTAATTCGCAAATCAATTATTGTAATGTTATCACAATCAAAAAGTTTTTACAGTAGCAGTGTTGCGACTGTATTCACTCCTCATGTCGGTAAATACTTTTATTGTTCATTTAGCTGGTCTACAAAATCTACATACGCAGGCATCGAAAACAAAGTGGAAACCTCAAACTAACTATGCAAACTGTTAGAGGCACGCTTGAACTGATTAGGGTAAAAATGACCCGCGCCAATAATCCCCGTGATTCCTTGGACAAACAAGGGTCGGGTGCATTGTACCCCAGGGGATCGGATTAACAAGCCAGTTAAGGGTTGAATCAGGTGCCAGCCACCCCCAGTAGGAGGGCTAAATTTTGAACAGGTGTGCCGGGAAGATTACGTCAAAAATTGAAATCGTCCGAGGGTTAATTAATGAGCGATTCAAATTGAATTGATTTTAGAAATTAAGTACGCACGATTTTACCTGTAGCGATTGTATTCGTTTGTCTAAAGGAGAGGTTAGAGCGCTATCGTCCCGGGATCGACTCCCGGTAAAGTCGATTGAAATATTGATTTTAAAATGTGGTTCAACGCTACAATATTTCATGTTCCTGAAGCGTAAAGCCGACCATCTTACCTTCACGTAACAGACGATCAAAAAACGCATTATTTGTTGTACTGATGCAGTAACGCCTATGCGCCCCGTAGACGTGTTGGGACGTTTATTGTACAGCGCCCTTGAGAAGATTTTCCACAAAAATGACGCCATAAAAATTATCCGGAATAAAAAAAAGAGTATAAAACTGGTATTCCCAGCAACGAAAAAATCCACCTCTCTTGGTAGGCTGTTCAACAGACCAATCATCTTCCCCACAGGCACCATCAACGGTAAATTTATCCCGTATTCAGGAAAAAACAAATGGTCTATGTTTCCTAGTTCTAAAATAGTTTAATATATTAAAATAAACTAAAATCACTTTGTTTTTATGTACATATTAAAAGATAAATATAAATAGACGATGGAGAAGATTTTTATACATTAATAATTATTCAAATAAAAATTTAAAAGATATACCGGATGATATAAAACCAGCATTTTACACAAACAATAATATAGGAAGTATACTAAAAACACTAAATAAAGAATTGATATATTAGATCGAGCAGGCATTTACAAGATGATGTGCCATGACTGCAAGTTATTTTATATAGGAAAAACATCAAGTACTTTTAAAGCTAGAGTTAAAGAACATATGAGATGTCTTAAAACAATAATTTTTCTGAGTTTCCTGACCACATCCGAACAAATAGTCACTCATTCAACTTTGAAGATGGCATCGAAATTCTACATACAAACAAAAAAGGATATGCATTTGATTCTTTTGAAATATTGGAGATTAGAAAGGCTGTAAATAAAAATTTAAATATTATTAATAATCAGATAAATCTTAGTAATAGTCCCATTTTAAATATGTTTCCTCTCCCCAAATCCACACACAAACCCCCTCTCTTCTCTACCCCTGTAGCCACGCCCACTCTACCTTCACTGTGAAAAATGTATATATGTTATATTAGTTTGTAATTAACTCTGAGGAAGGCATAATGTTGCCGAAACTAGTTGATTGTCAAATAAAAAAAATAAAAAAAAGTGATTTTATTTTATTTTAATTTATAAAATAATAATGTTCCACAAAATAAGTGCTTCAAACATCAGAAATATCTAAAATAGTTGCTCGGTACATAAATTGTCCTAGTGTCTCGCCCTGCGCGGTCGAGACTGTTTACAGAGCTGAGACAAGACAATATGGTCCTCGTGTGGACCTAGCTTTAGGGATTCCTGAAAGCTTATTGAGCTGCTAATTTTTCCTCTTGTGACAAACATTTATTTGCCAAGATTGATTTCAGTGCACCGCTCACTCTGTTCCCGGCACTCACCATCTTATCTATATATTTCTCGGTCATTCCATCCCTAGTAAACAAACTTACCAGATATACAAATTCCTCAACCTGTTTTACTATAACCCCATTCTCAGTGATTTCACATTTAGTGATACTTTCGATTCTTTCAAAAACCATCACATTCGATTTATCGACATTCATCAGCAAATCGCTTAACTTGCTTACATAACCTAATAATATTTTTTATAATACTCTAACCGGTTTTATAAAAAAATAATTAAATATTGAAAAAAAAGCTTATCTAGAAAAGCAAAAGAAAATAGGCATAAAAAGGTGTTAGTGATAATTATTCAGATATATTTGCTTACCCTCCAGCTAAACTATTAGGCCACATTGACGAATAAATCTGAAAAAAAGAAAAGATGTTATTAATTTTTATTTCATTTTCTCAATCGCTTTTCCTTCTTCCTTCCTTTCATCACTGATTTTTATTGAAATGTACACCAAATTTAAGATTTATTTACTAACACCCCTACCGCTTTGTCGCTACGAGACTTTTGGTAATGTCGACATACATACATATTATGTAAACTAAATTAACATCAAATTATTTTTCAACATAAACTTCAACAGTAATAATGCGGTTTTTACATTTGTTAAAAATTTCTTTGAATTTATCGATTTTATTTTTATTTTATTCACTTTTTTTTTTGTTTTTATTACAATATACATAAGAGGTAAAACAGAGAATTATAAAAAAAGGATAATTACATAGCAATGAAATACATGCCAACAGTAAAAATAGTAAACAAAAAAATCCCACAAAGGCATGGCCTGTTCGTGGGTATACAAGAAATGTTTTTATGAATTTTTGCTCCTGTAATAAAAAGACAGGTATAATATTTTGAATAATATTTTTGAAAAAAAAAATTAATATTAGATTGACATAATGGTTTTAATCGTTTTTAGTTCATTGGGTAGATTATTGTAATTTTTGTCACCTTTGAGGGCAAAGCTATTTTGACCATGACTTATGTGGAATTTAGGAATATTAATAATATTTTGATATCTGAGTGACACTTATTCATCTCAAATTATTTTATTTTTTCTTCTTTATGAATTTGTATAATGGAATTGAAAATCTATTTTCCTTCAATTCTTTAATCTGTTGATGTTTGTTAGGTAAAAGAGCTGAAACCTTTATTTATTCGGGTGAGATTCATCTAATTGAATTATTTCACCTACATACTAGGCAATGACAGAAAATCTTATTTTTTCAATTTCTATACTTCTTCTTGGACCAGGTGGATAAATCGACACCCAGCGATTGATTGATTGATAAAATCCACCACATAAATTGAAAAAATAAGATTTTCAGGCGTTGCGTATGTAGGTGAAATAATTCAATTACACAAATCTCACCCGCATAAATAAAGGTTTCAGCTCTTTAACTTCACGACAATCAGCAGATGAAAGAATTTGAGGAATATAGGTGTTCAAATATGGGCGGAATGATGAACCTTACCAAGTGGCCACTTAAACCAGGCAATGAGCCCGGTTGTGGTCTTGTGGCTAGTGTCTTGGACTCACGGATCAAAGGTCCGTGGTTCGAACCGCACTCTATCCTAACTTGATTTCCATTTTCTCATAGTGAGTTATTTATTTATACTGCAAATAAATCATATTTTCGAAATTTCAGCATATATTAATTTGGTTTTTCTTTAATTGTCTTTTCTTTTCTTTTCTTTTCTTTTCTTTTCTTTTCTTTTCTTTTCTTTTCTTTTCTTTTTTCTTTTCTTTTCTTTTCTTTTCTTTTTCTTTTCTTTTCTTTTCTTTTCTTTCTTTTCTTTTCTTTTCTTTTCTTTTCTTTTCTTTTCTTTTCTTTTCTTTTCTTTTCTTTTCTTTTCTTTTCTTTTCTTTTCTTTTCTTTTCTTTTCTTTTCTTTTCTTTTCTTTTCTTTTCTTTTCTTTTCTTTTCTTTTCTTTTCTTTTCTTTTCTTTTCTTTCTTTTCTTTTCTTTTCTTTCTTTTCTTTTCTTTTCTTTTCTTTTCTTTTCTTTTCTTTTCTTTTCTTTTCTTTTCTTTTCTTTTTCTTTTCTTTTCTTTTCTTTTCTTTTCTTTTCTTTTCTTTTCTTTTTCTTTTCTTTTCTTTTCTTTTCTTTTCTTTTCTTTCTTTTCTTTTCTTTTCTTTTCTTTTCTTTTCTTTCTTTTCTTTTCTTTTCTTTTCTTTTCTTTTCTTTTCTTTTCTTTTCTTTCTTTTCTTTTCTTTTCTTTTCTTTTCTTTTCTTTTCTTTTCTTTTCTTTTCTTTTCTTTTCTTTTCTTTTCTTTTCTTTTCTTTTCTTTTCTTTTCTTTTCTTTTCTTTTCTTTTCTTTTCTTTTCTTTTCTTTTCTTTTGTTTTTCTTTTCTTTTCTTTTCTTTTCTTTTCTTTTCTTTTGTTTTTCTTTTCTTTTCTTCTAATGGTCACGTCATACCATATATATGTGCTATAAACTATTTAATAATTAAAAAAGGAATGGCCCACGCTCAGACGCTGTAGTCTTTGTGGGCATTTTTTCCAATTCATGTTTTAGCTTAATTTTAAAATGAATTTTTTAAAGTTTATTTATGTAATTATATTTTTATGGAAAAATAAATATATATATTTTTTTTGTACTAAAACGCAAAATATTGTTATTTATATATTAAATTTGTTATAGTTGTAATATTACATATTTATATATTTTTACTGAATAAACTAAAACTTAAAAAAATGGTATGATACATGTTATTTGAAAGAAGTTAAATAAATAAAAAATAATTCCAATCGTTCTATATTGATTCTCGGAGTATCGATTCGAGAAGCCATTTACAAAGCACAAGTTGATGGTATTCTCTTTAGACAGTATACTGTTCCACTGGGCTCGCATTCTTCAATGGCTTCCAACATACTAACGAATGGTTTTTAAGCGTAATATAACTTTGAATTGAAACAAAATAAGCAAGTATTCGTTATAAGGAATCAGTTTTTACTGTATTTGAAATAAAGAAAATAGACATGTATTTTTGAATATGATATCCGACACGCTGTTGTACGCTGACTATGCGGTTATCTTGTACCAAGCAACAAGAAAGATTTGCAACAACATAACACATATACTTTAAAGACTAACATATATCCGAAATATAATTAATGTACAGGAACTTTGAAAGATTTAGTTTGCATTGTGCCAATCAATTTTGGAGTACGGTGGAGTAATAATCGGATGGGGTGTTGCGAGTGACACAGTTTTAAATAGTGTATTTGTTGCACAAAAATCCATAATTAAAATAATACTCAAGACTCCCGATACAGACATCCGCTGAAGAAATATTCTACAAATCACAACTTATGACACCAAAACAATTATACGCTAAAACAATACTCACCTTCAGATTCAAAAACTACTCTTACTCAAATGAAAGACATAACCCCTACAATACACCAAATACAAATAATATAATCACTAGATCCTTAACACAAAGACAACTTAAACAAATACAAACTAATACCACTTTTGGACAAAAGGATTTAAGCTCTTTAACTTCAACTTCACTAAAATCAACAAATGGAAGAGTTTAAGAAATATGCCTGTTAAAACATAGGCAAAATGGTGAATGCTACACAGTGTGTAAAGTGGCCACTTAAACAAGCCGATGACAGGTCATAAGCCCTGTAAATGCCTAGGCTTCCATATCCCTTATTTTAGGTATTCTCCATCCCTGTTAATCAATTTTATATTTAAAACACTAACTTTGTGGTTATTCATTATAATAAAATAAATAAAACAATTTTGTTTTCATCACAATTTTTTTTCCACCTACCGGTTTCAAAGCCAAACAAGCTTCTTTCTCAAGGTTTACTTAACCAATAATTTGTATTCAATTTTATTTTATGTTATCATTATGCTGCCAATGAAACAAATAAATAAAGTATTTTTTTCTTGAAAGGATGGAAAAGGATGGAATGTGGGATGGATACGGTCAAAACTAGACAGGAGTGGACCAAAAAAAATATTGTTCACCTGGTTATTTATTATTCTTTCTTATTATGAATCGCCTTTTTATTTTTTAAGATTTCCAAGTTGTCTATTTTTAAAAGTTTATTTTCAATGTAATGAAATACTTTAAATCCAGTGTCTTTATTAGTTGAGTTAACCCTGAGAAAGAAGCTTGTTTAGCTTTGAAACTGGTCAGCGGAAAAAAAATAGAGGTTAAAAATAAAGTTGTTTTATTTATTTTATGTCTTCATATATTTCAAATATTTTTAATATATTTGCAAGATGATTTAAAATTTTATACTATGCCTAGAATAAAGGTCAATCTGTCAAAGCTTTAAAAATAAAAAATAAAAAAATTGTGGGAGAAATGATACGTTGAAAGAATAAAAAAGCAAAAAGCTTTAAGTGCGATTATCTCGGAACTTGTTTTAATGACTTAATGCACTGTCAGTAAAGCCTCGATAATATGTATTTATATGTAAGTTGACATTTATAAACATTTTTTGTAGATTACCTATAAAATAAATCACCACTCGCTACTGCTTAGTAGTGTATTAGACCAATAGAAATCCAAGGTTGAAGTTTTCGTTTCTTACTATGGATTTTGGACGTAGTTTTAATATTAGCACTATCAATTCAATTCATCTTTCAGGGTGTTGACAAAAGATTCACAAGAGACAAAAAAAAGACTCAAAAGTCTTCGTTAAAGTAAGCTTGACACTAACTTTCGCTCCAAGTATTATGACGCAGAAAGTAATTGCCAATTTTTTAATGTCATAATTACGGTCAATGGATGTGCGAGTTATTTTAGTAATGTCTGTAATGCTACATTTGAATGCAGCTGCTGATTACTTAAAAGACTGAAAAAATATTGAATAATACTCACGTCAGACGTCTCCTTCCTAGATCCGAACTGACCAATCACGGCTCGTCTCCAAGCCCCTCCCCCATCGTCCTGTCAAATGTAGGCCGCCATATTGCTCTCCCACAATCCCTGATGATGGGCAGGTTCCAATCCGAAGACCAGCTCTCCAATTCTGCAAAAGAAAAACATGTATTTTAATAACTCATAATTGTAACCAAGAATTGAAAGTCTTGTGGTTCCGTGGTAGCGTCGCGGACTTAGGCTCAGGTTTATTTTTTTTATTTTTATTTCAGTAAAATTGCTACATAGTAAAGAGCCAATTCTACCATGTAAAACATAATTATCTTTAAAATGTTATATTTATAGCACTTATGGTGGTTTCAGCATATCCCGCCATCGCTCGAACAGGGGTGAATGGATCCAGCCTGTAATGGCTTGGAGAAACGCGTTGTTGGAGATTTTCAAGCGTTTCTATAGGCTCCAGGCTCTTTGGCGAAGTAGGGCAGTGAAGATGTTTACCCGTCCAGCTGCAGTACCTAGGCTGTCCAAATAATTGCCCGTATGAATTATTATACGTGACGCTTAATTTATTCCATGCTTCTTCAATGCGTACGTAGTTGATCATCGTTCCGCTGTATACATGG
>NW_028279779.1:0-51459 GCF_059751315.1 Micrasema longulum
CCTATCTACTCCCTCGTTTGGCAAATTTTCTTCTATCTGTACATTGATGCCACTTCTCTAGAGTAAGCACAAGTTTTTTTTTAATAACCACATTAAAATAAAATTAAATAGGTATAAATGTGAAAGTACGGCAGCTCAAGAGAACTTTAATCTGACTCCACCATCCTGAAAGACTGGCGATGATGATCTTCCGGCTATATTTAGCAGACCTTACGGATACAGGTCTGACATGGGAAGAGGCAGGAGTGCTAGCTGGCAAAACGGTCTCCCGAAGAGGACTGATTATGTCCAGATGCTTCTGGAAGATCAAACCAAGTGTTAAATTTGTTTTAATTTCTTCTGTAAAATCTTAAAAATTTATTAGGAGCCCTTTAGAGAACATATTGAAGAATATTCCTATGAAGTTTTGCAGTATGTCTCTGAAAGACCTCGTCGTGTAATTTAAAAACATAATCACTAGCGTAAGAAAAAGCCACTGTAGTTTCCTACTCGTCGACTGAAATAAATGTTTTTCTGAGTTACGACATTTACGGGTGTCATAAATAAATTTGAATTCATTTTAGATCAATGGACTCCAAACCAGTTGGTCCATTATTCTTCGAGGGTTTAGTGAATTCCCGACTCTTGGTGAGGGCCAAGGCGAGACTTGTTGAGGCGGAGAATTTTCACAAGGCTAAAGCCATTGAACTGTGTGATGATCCTAATGGCTTTAGGTCCCGATCTAATGAGAAACAGTGGTTTCACGAATGCCAAACACAGTAAGTTTTTTCCTCACATCCTTTTTTTATTTTTATTCAAAACAAATCAGCACCCTAATAAAGAAATTTAGTCTTTAAAAAAGTAAAATTATTTCTTAAGGCCAGTTGCATAAAAAAAAGTTAAGTCAAATAAAGTTTCATCATCATCATCACACAGCCATTCCTGTCCACTGCTGAACATAAGCCTCTCCCATACCCCTCCATACGTCCCTGTCTTGCGATGGCTTTATCCAGTCACCAGTGATTCTCTTTATATTTTCTGACATTCAACTATCCTTTTGGCCCATCTTTGGTCTTGTAATCTGGCAACATGTCCCACAAATGACCATTTAAGCTTAGCCAATCTTTTGACATTTGTTATTCCCGACCTTTTCCGTATCTCGGCGTTTCTTGTCCGGTCAGAGGGTTTTATATGTAGCATGACTCTTTCATGTTTTCTCTGTGCCACTTGGAGCTTCCTTATAGTCAATTTATATCTAAATAAAGTTTAAAGTTTATTTTAATTTATTATTTTCCTTTTTCGTATGAGCTCTTCTGTCCATTTTGAGGAAAACGCAACAATTTAACTTAACTTTTTTTATGCATTTCTGGTCCTTGGACAATAATAATTCTGAACTTCTCTAAAACATACAAAAAAGAAAATTCCCCAATCCATCTTTCAATCCATTTTCAACTAGTCCGAAACATAACTGGGCTTGTTAATAGTGCTGTCGTACGGAGAAAAGTCGTAACCACCATTTCTGTCAAAAATTAGTTCTGTATAGATTTGGAATCAGAAAGAGAACATTTAAATGGACAAGACAGGTGCCGTGGTGCAGTTGGTTAGACGGCAAACTGAAACTGGCGTCGCGGGTTCGATTCCCGCCAGTTGCATGAAAAAATCCAGGATATTTTTTTTTCTCAATTGGTCTAGGTGTTGTGGTGTATTTTTTATTACCTCCTTCCATATCCCCTCTATCTCACCTGCTGACAAGCCTCAAATTAGGGCTTAGCAGGTTATTCCTTTTAAAAATATATATATATTGTTAGAGATATAACTGAGTATTTTATTATTATAGAGAAGAATTTCAACGGCATTACTTTTTGTTACGCAATCTTATATATTAACACTGCTGTCGGTCAGTCCATCTACCATGTGACCTTCACCGCTTGGGGGCACTGCCATAGCTAGTACCATGTGATCCTAGCGTTTACAGCGCTTTAAAATGCTCGTAATAATATGTAACAAAATCCAAATTGTTTTACAATAAAAGTATCTTTGTCTATAAAGCTACAACGAGCTCAAATCTTAACTTTTGAGTTGATGCTAATTTTCGTCATTGTAATTCTTCGTATGATGGCAGAATAGTAATAAAGCTGTGGTAGTTGGAATCTGTTACAATGTCGTTGGGTAATTACAACTTGTAACGTCAAAATCAGGATTTTTGAGTAAAACACATCTTTGTATCTTAATCCACGAATGCTACAAATTGACAAGTCGTGATGCATTAAAATAATTTATGATGATTTGAATGAATGACTTGTTTATTTGTAGCATTAATGGAGGAGGGTGTAAAAATCTGTTTTTAGAAGTTTCCTAGTTGTAGTAATGAGGAATTCCAGCCCAACCCGGAATTAAATTTTAAAAATGTTTTCGTGTACACGTGAATATATAAAAAATTTGGAGTTGGATGAAATACATATCTCAAAAACGCACGCAAAATAAAAAAATGTTAAAAATAGTATTCATTTTAAAATCGTAAATAATGACATCACTCCTTATATCTACGTGTAGTATTTCCGGTTTCCGCTTTAAAGCCCCCGCACCTTGTAACGTGGAACGTTTTGACCATAGAAAAAAAAGAGTATAGAAATCCGGCAAATAATACTTTGTTGACATTTCAACCAGAGATTATGTCAACTTTCTAGGTTTTTCTATCGAAACGTTCGTAAAAACAACCATAACATAGAAATGAGCAAATTACGATCAACTAAATGAAGTAATCAAAGCAATATTCCATAGATTCTTGTCAGTTTTGTTATTGGCTGGAGAAATACAACTTACCGCGGTCAGTGAAAGTAAGAACGCCAACCGTTTCATGACGTCATTACTGAAAAGTGACACACTGATTACAGTCATTTGGCACGGTATTTGATAAATGTAACTTTAAAAAATCGTATCTTTGTAAATACCGATCAACTAAATGAAGCAATCAAAGCAATATTCCATAGATTCTTGTCAGTTTTGTTATTGGCTGGAGAAATACAACTTACAGCGGTCAGTGAATGTAAGAACGCCAACCGTTTCATGACGTCACTACTGAAAAGTGACACACTGATTTCAGTCATTTGGCACGGTATTTGATAAATGTAACTTTAAAAAATCGTATCTTTGTAAATAACGCACAAAAAATAAATATATATATATATATATGTAGGATTAGAACAGTGAATAGGATAAAACGAAAACATTTCTTATTAAACTTCTTTATTAGACTTGATTCATACAATCACTTTTAAGATTTCAACTGGGTCTCCGCACAACGCCGCTCGTACATTGACTGGCGTCTCGCATCCGCTTCCGCCCGGTGTTGCCAGAATTCCCACAACTCGGTCATCCTGCAAGTCATCCGCCTCGGATGAATCATCATCGGTGTCGTCCACTCTCCAAGGCTTCATCAGGTCTGCTGACGCCGTCGTCTCCCGTGAGCCTTCAGTTCCACCAACTCTTAGCAGGTTATATCTGTCTTTCCCACATACTTTGGTGACCTTGTATGGTCCAAAGAACTTAGCACAGAGCTTTAGACCAGGTCCATATTGACTTCGCTTCACTGCAACTAAATCATCAACAGCATACTTGTTACTAGCTTTCCTTTTCTTATTAAATTCGCGCCGGTTCTCTCTTTGTACTTTTTCGATTTCCTGCCTTGCAGATTCACGCACTTCTTCCCGCTCACTCATAAATTGTTCCAGAAGCTCAGTGCTGATTATTTCTTCAATCTTGAAGTCCTCCTGACTCCTTTGCTTTTTACCTACCAATACTTCAAATGGTGTGCGACCAATACTTCTTTGGAATGTGTTGTTTAAAAACTGCTGTGTCCTACTGGTAAATTTGTACCACTTAGTGGGGTCATCTATGCTAAGCTTTGATATGACAGCAATGATAATCTGGTGCATGCGTTCTACTTGCCCATTCGCACGTGGTTGTCCAGTTGTTATGTTGATAAGCTCAATATTTTGTATCTCACAGTATTCTTTAAATTCCGTGGACGTGAATGCAGCACCTCTGTCTGTTATAATTCTTCTGGAATTCCCGAACGTCTGTTGCTGCAGGTTCAGGGCATTTAAAACTTCTGTAGTATTTGTAGTCTTTGTGCTATAGATCCACACAAACTTAGTAAAAGCATCTACTATTGTTAGAATATATTTATAGTTTTTATTTGTTGAAGGCAGCGGTCCTAAGTGGTCTATGTGATAAGTGTCTAATGGGCTATCACCTTTGTCTATAGGATGTAGGAAACCTTCCCGCTTTCCTCTCTTTCGGTCTACTAATATACAGGCCACGCAATTTTCAATGCATCGTTTTATTTTTGCTGCACAATCTTTTATCCAGAACTCTCTCTCTAGAAGTTCTCTTGTCTTGGTAATGCCAAAATGGCCACGATCATGGTACATTCTTATTAATTCAGTCTGCATAGTTTTTGGAACTACTATAAGCTTATAGCCTCCTTGTTCCCTGTAGACTACTCCTCCATCTAAGGTGTAGTCTTCGTGTCTCTTCCCAAGAGTGAGTAACTCTCGTATGGCATTTAAATACTCATCGTTGGATTGGGCCCTTCTCAATCGCGCTATTAGTTCGTTTTCAAGAATAAAGCAATCAACAGGGTGTCGGCTTAGTGAATCAGCGTGTCTTAGTCTCTCGCCAGCTCGATGTTCCACGACGTAATCATACTCTTCAAGCAGTAGTGCCCACCTGGCGACTCGTGGTGCGAGATCCTTCTTCTTCAGGGTAAGGACAAAGGCCTTACAGTCTGTCACAATCTTGAAGCTCAGTCCCAATAGGTAAACTCTGAATTTCTTTAAAGCATTTATAATCGCAAGTACCTCTAGTTCATAGCTGGGATATTTTCGTTCTGCATCTGTTGTCTTCTTACTCATATAATATACGGGATGCATCTTATTATCGTACGGATCCTTTTGAAGTAAAACTGCACCGTATCCCTCGCAGCTTGCATCTGTGTGTAGTTCAGTTGGTAAATGAGGATCATAGATCTTTAAAACGGGGTCATTTGACAAAATCTTCTTCAACATCTCAAAGGCCGTCTTTTCCTCGATTTCGAATATGAATTCATTTTCCTTCTTCAGTAGATTCGTCAGTGGTTTTGCTATTTTAGAATAGTTATGTATAAACTTCCGAAAGTATCCTGTCAGCCCTAAGTAAGACTGGACATCTTTTAAGGTTTTCGGTATTGGATACCTAGTCACAGCGTTGGTCTTTAATCTACTCGGTCTAATTTCATTCTCTTGGATCTCATGTCCGAGATACTCTACGGACCTCATCAGTATTCTGCACTTCTTCCAATTAATTATTAGTCCATACTCATTCATTCTATTCAGGACTAGTTCCAATCTTTGTAGGCCTTCTTCTTCATCGTTGGAAGGAACAATTAGGTCATCTAGGTAAGTAAGGACAATTCCACTCAGCATCATATCTCTAAACACAGCATTGATGAAAGTTTGAAAAACAGCTGGTCCGTTGGATAAACCAAAAGGGGTTTTCAAGAACTCAAATTGTCCATTTGGTATGATAAACGAAGTGTATTTGATGGAATTATCTTCTACTGGTACATGGAAAAATGCATTTTTCAAATCAAGCGTAGTGAAAACTTTGGCATTTCGTAGTTTGTCTATTTGATCATCTATCAGCGGGATTGGAAATCTTTCTTTGATCGTCTTCTTGTTAAGTCTCCTGTAGTCTATGCACAGACGCATCTCCCCACTTTTCTTTTTTGACAACACTACTGGACTCGCGAAGTCGGATCTGCTTGGGCGAATAATCCCATCGTTGAGCCATTCCGCTACTTGGTTATTTACAACTTCTAGTTCCCGAGGGGATAAACGTCGGGGTGGCTGGTAAATGGGTGCCTCATCTTCCAAAGCAATTCTCATCTTAATATTTGTTTCTTTAACTCTAGGCAACTCCCTAGAATAATTGAAGGCCATTGTGTTTATTCTCTCTCGGTAAATCTCGTCTCCTAACTCTACATGATCGTAGTTATCTTTTGTTTCGATTAAGTATAAACTCTTTACTTGTTCATCTACAGTATTCTCTGTGACTTCAACTCCTCCAACACGCACCATCATGTCGACGTTCTGTAAAATAGCCCTGCCAAGGAGGACTGTCATGGGAAGCACTGCGTCATGTACTATATGAAAGGTAGTTGGGAACTCACAATCATCTATCTTCATCATCGTCTCGAAATGTCCAACTGTGGTCACCTTTTTTTCTGCTATTCCTCGGAGCTCTAAGGGATCGTCGATTAGATTAACCTGGTCCATCTTCAATAACTGCGAAATTGTCATCAAATTTAAATCACTACCAGTGTCTATGAATGCTTTTGCTGATTTCCCTCCTAACATTACTGTTTTGTAGAGCGGAGATTCTGATTCTTGGACGGTTACTTTCAGTGTGGTCTTGGAGGTATTTACTCTTAAATTAGAACATTTGGACGCAATGTGCCCAAAGTCGTTACATTTAAAACACCTCGTTCCCTTATCTTTAAATTTACATTCTCCAGACCTGTGGCCAATCCCTCCGCAGTTAAAACACCTGTCTTTCGATACTTTAGGATAACTTTCTTTTAATTGATTTTTAAAGGTCTCACCCTTTGACCTTTGCTTTATCGATATTTTGGAATATATATCGAGTTTACATTTAAATTCTTTCAGACTTGTTACACCATATAGAATGGATTTGTTTATTTCCGAATCAGATATGCCGTCGATAACGTATTCCATTAAAGATTCATCATCTATGTTTCCGCGATTGCTTATCTCCCTCATTTGATAAAAATAATGGATGCAACTTTGGTCGCGTAGTTTCATTGTCGTTGCTAGTAGGCGATGAATGGCGGCTGGATTAACTTTTTTCCCAAACTCTTCTTGTAGGCCCTTTTTCAACTCGTACCATGATTTAAATGACTCCGATTTAACGAAAAGCTGAGCCGTTCCTCGTAATAATTTTTTCGTATAAATAAATTTCTCCACGCTGTTCCAATTCGCCAAATTCGCAGCATCTTCGAAATCTTCAAAAAACTTGTCGACGCAGAAGTTGTCTTCGCCGCTAAATACAGTCAGGGCATCTTCAATGTCCTTAAATGTGAATTTTGCCGTTTCTCCATCCGCCTTGTCGATTTTCGGAGGCATGTTGCGCGCTGTCACCGAGTCGAAAACGATTCAAAATTTACAAAATGTCGCTTCACGGTTATGTCAAAATCGGCACGAAATGTTTTTAGATATAATATAAATCTATGTTTGCAATTTACACAATTGTTCTCGGAATCACTCGATTCGTAATTTCACTTGAATATGAATTGCAAATCGCAACGGCTATTTTAAAAATGGCGTCTTTTTTTTCTTCTCGTAACTCGCTATTTCCGATTTTAATTCACTTTATGAATCGCAAATCGCAACGGCTATTTTAAAAATGGCGTCTTTTTTCTTCTCGAAACTTCTTCGTAACTCGCTATTTCCGATTTAATTCACTTTTTTTCGTATCCCGGACGAGCCCCCAAGTTGTAGGATTAGAACAGTGAATAGGATAAAACGAAAACATTTCTTATTAAACTTCTTTATTAGACTTGATTCATACAATCACTTTTAAGATTTCAACTGGGTCTCCGCACAACGCCGCTCGTACATTGACTGGCGTCTCGCATCCGCTTCCGCCCGGTGTTGCCAGAATTCCCACATATATATATATATTTGCTTAGTTAAATAGTACTCTAATAGAAAAAAAAATAATTAGAAAACAGTGGAATTCCTAATTACCCCACGATAATAAATGTTGAACAAACTCAAAATGTTGTATAGTTATAGTAATATCTATTATGTAACACATACAACTATTGATTACATGGCATTTTCAGATTGATGAAAGCATTCCAGGTGTGGCTCGATGATGACGTGTATACAAGGGACCTCTCAAAATTACGCCCCTACAATAATAAATTTGAAAAATTAAGAGAAGGAAATAATGTAAGAACTCTGTTTCAAAATTAAAATTATTTATCATACATGTAGACACCAAATGCTTCAAATTTTATTTCAAAAAGACATTTTCAAAAATGCAAGAAATTAAAATAAGGAAAAACAATAGAATGGTAATTACAATGAGGAAGTTCAGTGCTATGTAAAATCAGATATAAAAATTGTTTTCTTACACGCGTTAAAAGTTTGGGTATTTAATTGTATGGCGAAGTTTCTCCAAATAAACTACTTTGAAACGTCACAGGTTCAGGTGAATGTGCTTAGAATATCCAATCGAATGTGTTGTGATAGATTTCCGGTATCTGGGTAGCCATGTTTAGACAGGTACAGGGAACTCATGACGTCATGGGCAGTATGATTACAAAACTTGAAAAAATCATTGCGATGATAATATATATATATATATATATTTTTTGTTTTGACTTAGTTTGATAGTCTATCAACAAATAAAAAATGAAAAAAAACCACTGAAATTCCTCATATAAAAAAAATATATTTGGCCTAACATTCATATTAAAGAAATCAACACCGTTGCTCATCAAATTACCATTCTATAGTATTATGAAATGCTTTGACATTAGGACTAAACATTTGGCAGTTTCTAATGGTGCAATTCAGTATGCGAATGTGATTTTACTACTTTTAATTAATATTTTCAGGATATGTGGATGGATACCGTTAACCTTCAAGACTTACGAAGCCTTCAGCCAGCTTTGTGGCCAGCAGCCATAATGCCCAGTAGCTCCATCTACTCTATATCGACCAACACCCGCGCCAAGACTCCAGAATCTACCGCGAGAGAAAGAATCCTCTCGAGACTGAAGACTTACGAAAAACCTGCCACCGACTCTGTGGAGTACAAAGCTGACAGATTAGAACCCTTGGTTGATCCGAGACTTTCCCAAGACTTTTCCAAAGTACACAAGTTGATGAAAGATCATCTCAAGTTTCTGGAGAAATGTGCAAAGTAAGTACATATATTTATCGCCCCCTGACAATAATAGTGGCACAAGTCAAAAACTCATTTTTACAGGAGAGCAGTTTTACTTACACCCACGCTATCAGTAAACTAACATTCATTTGCAAAAACAAAGTCACAACTTAAGGTTTCCGTACCTAAGCCATGTAATTTTACATTTTCAGAAATAATAATGACATAATAATCATTGTGCCATTATTATTCCTTAAGTTTGAAAAAAAAAAACTGAAAAACATAAAATGGACATTTTTACTTGTAAGGCCACATAAATATTTTTAAGAATTATGCCGTTAACTGTGCGGATAGGAAATATATTCGGGAACATTTCTGCTTTTTTTAAACTTAAAAAAAACTACAATTTTGCACATTCTGAACACCATACCGCGCATATAAAACGCATTTTTGGCGCAAATTTACATACTAGCCCAGGGCTGGTATTTCGAACGCATTTACAGCGCGCTATAACGCGTATTTAGTATGTAAAAACGTGCTATAATTGTCTTCGGTATACTAGCCCGGTGTGGTGTTACTATTACTTAGTAAAAATAATGATAAAAACCTGAAATTTTGGTTCATGATCAAATTCTCGCCAACTTAATCCATGTTTTTAGAACAGTTTAAAACTAGTTATAAGAGCGTATTTTAAAAATAGAATTGTAGGTATGTTTTTTTTCATATATTGACATTAATTTATTAAGATGGCTCCATGGCAAATCATTTTTGTCTATGGCACACTTCTAATGTATTTCATTTGATTTATATCTTGCTCATTGTAATAATTTTTAAATACATATATGTAACTTGTTTTCGGCCAATATTATCATGTTTTGGTGCTTCAAAAAGGAAAAAAAAACTTAATTCTGCTACACTGGCAATATATATGATTTTTTAAAAATTTATCTATGACTCCTTTGTATTATTCTGCAAAATTTTGTTACAAATAGCTCAAAACAGATATTCCCAGGACAGAAAATAATGTTGATTATTTTTATAGGAAATACGACAACACAACACGTTATTTGAGTTCGATTGATGGGAATTTGTGTGATTTGATACCTGCACTATATGAGAAAAGAGATTTTTGCAAGAAAATACAAAAAGTTTGTGGTGAAAAGTGTTTAGGAAAAGCTGAATTCATGATCAAGGTAATATATTATAGTATTCATTTTGAGGTTATAATAAAGACCTCGTCTTCTTTGGTGTACAGACATCAAACAATTAGCCACTTATTTTAAATCATTATTGTTTAAACAAAACAATATATTATTAGTTTAAGAAAACCTTGAGAAAAAATATATCATTTCACCTCGAAAATTCTTATTAATATTGAACAGCAAAACTAATTTATAAACTTTTTTCCTAACACAGTGTAAAAGCTAGTTATCATTATAAATTAAGAATTATGTATGTTTTTTAAAGCCTTTAAATGTCTCAGTTTTGAATATTTCTATTGCAGTGTGAAGAATCAAAGGTCAAAGAAGATGTGAAAATAAAGATTGGATATAACCGAACTACTCACAAAACGGCTTTGGAAAAGGCCATGAAGCCATACGATGATGTTGCCACACACACAGCTATAATCACCAAACTGGCGCAGTGAGTGTTTTACTTAATCATAAAAATGACTAATCATGACTAGACAGGTGCCACCATTTTATAGCAACAATTCACGGACAGTGTATACTTGTAATGCCGTATGAAATAGACTTCACGAACTCGGCAATAGTTATTCCCACGTATCTGATATATTTAGTGTAGAGTATTGTTCCTATAGAACAAAACTTTTGAACTTTTTCAAAGATGGTGAATGGTAATTATATTTATTTATTCATGCATTTCATTATATATATATATATACAGTTTTTTGTTCACTTTGCCTAGCTGTGTGAAACAGTACTTATGATTTTCTCGTTGTTTTACTGTAGAATGTTTTATTATTTAAACTTTCTACTGAATATGCTGTATAATTTTTAGGTTAATTTTTTAAATATAAATTTTGTATAATTTTTAGTTAATTTTTTTTTTATAAATCTTGGGTATAAGGAAATTCATGTTTTAAAAAAAATATATATAGAGATGGAGAACATTTTAGAGAAGGGAATATGGACATTGGCTGGTGTAAGTGGCCACTTACCACATTGTGTAACATTCACCATTTTGCCCATATTTGAACATCCATATTTCTTCTGTCTGTCGAGTAATGCTCATGGGTTGAGAAATGGGAGATTTCTAGGGGTGCCCATAGTACAGCGACCGATACTTGTGAAATGCTCGTCTTTGAGAGAATGTGCTGAATGGTTGGAAAATTAAATTTTATATATTGTCCTGAGAGGCCAATGTCTCTGGGTATGAACTTAGCTAATGTTTTGTGCTGTCCTTTCCCATCAAAGATAAGTAGTGTTGCTAACCCTTGGTGTTGAAATTGTCAAATGAGTTGATAAATATCAAACACTGGTATGTCCACAATGATCCACCACAGTGTCCATGTGGACCTACTAGCTTCTGAATTGAAATAGTGTTTTTTGACAGTGTTTTATTGCAATAATGAGGACATGTTTTAATTTGAACAGTACTGAAATGAACATATTTTTTTCCTCTACATTTTGTAGAACAAATATCAAAAAAATTATTGGGTGGACATACTGGCGTTTGATATTTATCAACTCAAATTTAGTACCTACCTACTAACAACGCTTTCACCGCTAATTGATTAAATTGATGAGTCAATAACCTCGTCGGCCTCGTGGTGTAGTGGTCAGCGCGTCTGCCTACCATGCGGGTTCGATTCCTGACACCGTTAACATGAAATATTTATTTAAAAAGTTGATTTTACGCTGGAAAATTTCATAGTCCCTGGACTGGCACCTAAAATGCAAGACTGATCATCTTACCTTCATGTAACAAAACATGACAAGATACGCTGCGATTTGTACACGAATGCAATGCACTATGCACCATTAGGTGCGGAAAGGGAATGATGATGATGTATTTCATAGACCCTTATTAATTTAAAGTTGTAAAATAAAAATGTTGTGATATTTCCCTATTGCGTAATTTTTCTGTTCTCTCTAGACTGGCGTACAATGGCCAAATACCAAATCTGGGCGATGAGGGAGTCCAGCTGTTCAACACGGTGTTAAGTGCCATTAAGGATGAGAATACCCAGTTCCCTCCGGCCAGCCAGGTCCTAGTCAATGTAGCTACACAACTGGGAGAGGTATTTTTGCTGCTTTTCATTTATATTAACCTTATATCCTCAATATTCGTCATGTAAAATACTGTAGCTGCCCAAATTTGGATTCCACGCTCAAACTTAAACAAGATGCCCAACTTCGAAGCCATAGTCTCAGACTGGAGAAAAACCAGATTCAACATAAATAAATGGAAGAATTTCCCGGGCAATAAGGTTGTTGACGGTTGGAAGAAGTAGTCTCTAAAAATTTAATACGCCAGCAACTAACTTACGTTAAATATATTTAAGCATATCAAGCTGCTCGCTTAAAATGAAAACAATAATTTTTTATCCATACGAAAATTTTATGTAAATCATATTTTAAGCATTAACTTAGTAGTTTTCCACATTACGTAATTTGTATTCCCAATAAGATCACAATAGTAAAATTGTGTTTTTTCTTCCACCTAAATTCTGTGTTCATTCACTATTCTTTGACAAGTGCCGTGACACAGTTAGTTAGACTGCTAACTGCGAAACTGGCGTCGCGAGTTCGATTCCCGCCAGTTGCGAAATAAAAGTTTTTTTTCACAATTGGTCTGGGTGTTCTAGTCTATTTTCCTTAACAATATTTTGAGTTTGTCCAAATTTTTGTAGACAAGGACTGGATTCAACTCCCCGGAGAGCTGTTTATATTAACATATTACAACAGAGATGAAGAACATTGAAGAGACAGTAATATAGAAGTCTAGGCATCTACAGGGCTTATGACCTGGCAATGGCTGGTTTAAGTGGCCACTTTACACACTGTGTAACATTCACCATTCTGCCTATATTTGTTCTTCATTTGTCTCTTCAATGTTCTTCATCTCTGTTGTAATGTGTTATTTTCCTTAACTTTCTTCCATATCCTTTCTTTCCCACCCGCTACGAAGCCAAGAGGCTTAACTGGTTATTCATCAAAAAATCTTGGCCTATTGTAGTTGGAAACTCTTTAATCATTCAACTGCACCTGTATTAAGAATATTTTATTTCTTTTTAGAAATTTGTGACTAACAGCGGTGTGCACTGTGAACAACTTGTGGGTAAGGTCCGCGGTGCGGAGAGCATCGGGCTCGTGGGCACTCTACTCCGCCCTTCGCAACTTCCCACAGCTGAGATGATCAAAGTCTACGCGGCCATCAGTATTCAAGTGAAGGACACGCGTGTGGCATTCAGTTACCTCTCCAAGGTAAAACATTTACTTCATAATCATGACGTCTTATCCTGCACTCCTTAGTTCTTCAAATTGTATGCGACAATATTTTCATCTGGAAATACTAAAATAAAAAAACAAAAGAAGAATAAGAGAAGAAATTAACATAAACAATAGCTGAAACGTCCTGTTACATTAAGCAAAAGATGAGATATTTTTAAATACGGGTATTTAAAAACAAAAATTGGATGCCTATGTATAATAACCTATTTTTGACATTTGAAAAAATAATCGTATAAATAAGACCTGTTATAGCAAAATACTATTTCATTATTTTTTTAAATAAGAGAGATATATCTAGTCTTGTATTCTATGTAGACTTGTGTGCCACTTATGATTTAAATATTTGAAAATGTAAATTGATTGTTTAGTTTCACATATCCGGGTGGCTATACGACGTACGACCGACGGTAATGGAGAGAAGTCGCTTCATATCTCTCCTGTGCGAGGGATTAGGCATGTCAGGCTACGAACCTCAAGATGACCGCCTCATACTGCACGAGGTAAAATATTTATAAATTTTCATGTTATTTATTTATCAATGTTTTAAGTATAACTGCAACTGTAGAAGGCTTCCTTGTAATAAATCCAGTATTGTAAGGCAATTCATTCAAATATACACAAACTTTTAATCCATTCTTACCGAAAGTCGTAACTGTCGTCAAACACAGGCGATATGGCTGGATGGATGTCTCCCGAAAGTCTTAACCACGCTTGCCTACTTTACAATTTTGAATACAGAATGTTTTCTTATAACTACGGCAATTAAATCAGACCTGAAAAAGGCTTCTTAAAAATCATTTTAAAGTTTATAGTTTAAAAAAAATTTGGCTGTAGCATATATTAATAAAGATTCAAAAAATTTACTTTGTGGAGTCCTCCTCGGAACAGGTAATCCTAATGAGGACTCTTAAATCATTTATTGTGCGATTTCTAAAGTAGGTATAATAATAATAAATATGAATGGACTTATTTCTAAGCCTGAATATTTTTATATATTTTTTTTTTTTAGTTGATGTGTGTTCATCTCAGTAAAGTATTGGCTTGGGAGTTTCCCGTCCATTTGAGTCAAGTGCTGGGAACACTGTGCAGCCTCTCCCTGGAGAGGAAGCTGCCCCCCAACACCTGGCAGCACTGCATCACCATCATCGAGACCTACCCCCACCTCCTACTCCATCACCAGGTAATCAGAATGAAATAGAAATAATCTTTTGGTAAACCTTGCAGTATAATTGAGAAATATATTAAAATGAGAGATTGCTGGTCTACTGAGAAAGATATCAGGAGGGTGGGTGCTGGTGCATAGATAAAGAAATTGAATGGTGGATGTGTTTCAGGAATAGAATAAACGGAACACTAAAATAAATCTTGCCTGTTTGACACATAAATACAATATTTTTTATTGCATTTTTTATAACAGAAAAACTGTTTTTTATTTTTTGTGAACCTATCCCCCCTTTTTGTACTGGCTCTGAGTCTCGTATAATACGGTTTCACATAACACGGCATTTTATAGGAACCTATCTACCGTGTTGTAGGAGGGTTACCTATATTGTTCGTTCGGATAACTTTAATAAAAAAATGCGGAAGTTTTAAAGCACTCCTTTATTTTTGTTAACATGGAAAAACTTTTTTTATTTCTATTTTAAGGGCTCCTTGGGACCTTATTGTACAATTTAATAAATAAACCTCAAATATTTGTTTTTCAAATGCTGAGCACTCTTCAAGTGGATCAGAAGTTCTGTCGATGAACGAAAACATGTCACGTTTTTCCCGCTGTTTTCTGTGGTTTCTTGTCGTTAGAATAAATTAAATATCCCACCCGATCATTACATATTACAAACATAACTAATTTTTAAAGTTTTTATTTGAAGTAAATTTAGTAGTATATTGTCTTTTAAAGTAAATATAATGTAACTCCAATATAAAAAAACCTAAAATATTTACAATATAATGTCCATGTTATGGGAGAAATTATCATAATATTTTCCATATCATGCGGTTTTATTGTCTATTTCTGTGTCTATACTTTACTCTATGGGTTTTGTTTTCTTGTTTGTATTCCAGGCGTGCGAGAGTATGGAGCTGATAGGGCGGCAGTGGTGGTCGAAGCGCGGCTCGTGCGGACCTAACGGTCTGTACTCGGCCTACGGGGCGTACGCCTCCCAGATGGGCCGCCTGGGGGCCCTGCTTGCCTCCACAGTACTCAGCACGGCCATGCTGCACAGCCCTCCACTGCTTACCAAACAAAGTGATTAAACTTGACTCGTATTTTACACGGTGGATGCATTCCAGGCAATACCGTTTTAAATAAAGAATCTCTGTGTCCAGGCGATAAAGAATACATTTCAGTGTGTGAAAGAGAACTAGAATCCTGGACGAATGCTTTAGGTCGATGGCTACTCTCAGCTAAAAATCCTGAATAAGGAAATCGAGCGGAGATAAGTCCATCTCTTAGTCTAGTAGTAGACCGGATCTTGTCTTGAGGTAGTAATTTTTTTTTTGGTCCTAGCTTTAATTTTATTTAGTTGTATTTTATTTTATAAGCGCCTGTATTTATTATAAAAAATTGTCTTTACCAGTGTTAAAATGGACCGCATAAGTCCGTCAAATAAATAAATAAATTGGTATCAACGATGATGTATTCAATAAATAAATGATCAATTTTGTTTCACAGTTTGTACCTTGGTGACCACTGCGATGTTCACCTTCTGGGACGTGTGGCTTGTGCCATGGTGGGGCGGGGGCTCCCAGGTGGCCCCCTGGGTGGGGGACCTGGCGCGGGGAGCCTGCCTTATGCCCTGGGGGGCTGAGGATCAGGACCCGAAGAGCATGCTGGACGCCCTTGTGGAGACTCTGCACTACTGCGCCAGCACCCTTCCAGGTATTTGTGAGATAAATGACTAGTTTATTGAACAAAACTATGGAAAAAATCCGGTGTCTTCTAGGACGCCCTGTCTGCTTAGTATATAAATGTTCATTGCGCCACTTACTGGATGATAGGTAGGCGCACGATTGGGAGGTCAATTGAAAGATTTAATTGTTTTATTAAAACTGCTCTTAACTCCATTACAAAATGAAAACAAGCACTCACCTTATACTTGGGTTACCCACCTTATTGTTTGAACTTCTTCTCGCAGGCGGGCTCTATTGAAGGCTGACTTAAACAAGGTGGGTTTGTATGACTTGAACAAATAAACAATTTTGCGGTGCAAATATCCAAAATTACAATGGCGATCATAACCTATCAGCAAAACAGCAATCACATGCACTTGCGGTGACTGTCAATATTTTATAGCTGAAGATAAAAAGGATTGTAATCCACGAAAGATTGTTATATTTTGATCTAAATTCAGGATGTAAATTAATATTTAACATACCTCCATAGTAAGTGTGAAAGCACTACAATCAAGTGTGAAAGCACTACAATCCATAGTGTTTGTGGCTGGTGCATTCGCCTATCACACTTAAAGTCCCAGGTTCGATTCCTGGGAAGGTCAACAGGACTTTTTTATTAAAAAGGTATTTCTATACTTCAATATTTCATGTTCCTGGACTGGCTCCTGAAGTGTAAGGCTAATTTTTTTTTGCACCAGAACAGACCTTGAAGCCCAATTACAGAGGTGAATTACAGCACAATACACCCAGGCTTGAGAAAATTCACATTTCATTTTTGTGTTCTCACCGGGAATCCGACTCAAAGCCTTCCGTGTGAAAGTCAAGTGTCTTGACCTCTATACCACGAAGGCCGCCATAGTTTTTTATATCTTGTATTTTATTTTATTTTATATCTAATATATAAATATTGTTAGTATGGAAACCTTCACAAGGGACATTCTACTCATTTCTGCCACCAATTTTTAAATTTATTGTTAATGTCTTCCCAGGCAGTATCAACGATCTTCTGGGGATGACTTGGCAATGGTACGCGCGTAATTTCCCCCATTCATCGATTCCCCCACACGTCTTGTCACGGGTTCACACCGCACTGGCCCGTCTCCCCTGGACAGTCTTCCCAGAGTACTGGATCACATTCCCCGACTTGCAGACCATCGCCCAGGTAATTACAGTAAAATCCCTAAATTACATTTTTTAAGGGACCGGCAAAAAGAAATTTAATCGGGGGGGTAGTGAAAATAAAATGAATTCAGCTAATTATTTTTTATAAAAAAAAATATGGAGCAATGTTTTAATTTTTATATTGCAACTTTTTAAATATATCCATGAATAATAAATGTCTGTAAAACAAAATAAACCATCTTTAAAATTATAACTAAAACATGAAAATGGCGGCAATAAATGTTCATAAGACACAATAAACTTTTTGTGCAACTAAAAAAACACAAAAATGGCGGCAATAATTTCCATTATCTATTTAACTTACCATTTGGTATAATGACAGAGACTAACTTCAGACTCTTGTGTTGTCAGTTTTCAGTGGGGATTGGAATTTCTTCCGACCAACAAGCTTATATAAAGATTAGAGACATAACTTCAGACTTTTGAGTAGTCAAAAATACAAAAAAGGCAGGAATGAATGTTTGCAAAACACATCCAAAATTCAAATTAAATTTTGAAAAATTATACGTAAATTGCGAGAAAACGCAAATTACGGGGTTTCACTGTACTTATTCACCGTTTCAGTGCCTGTGTTGCAACGTCAGTCCATATTTCAGTTTACATTTAACTCGCGATACCTGAGGCTGTGTGTAAATGAATACTTACATATTATTATTCTCCACTCCCTTCTAAATAAGTGTCTGGTTCTTTGTGACAATGAGGAATTTCAGCCCAACCCGGAATTAAATTTTAAAAATGTTTTCGTGTACACGTGAATATTTAAAAATTTTGGTGTAAGATGAAATATCTCAAAAACGCACGCAAAAATAAATAAAAAATGTTAAAAATAATATTAATTTTAAAATCGTAAATAATGACGTCACTCCTTATATCTACCTGTAGTATTTCCGGTTTCCACTTTAAAGCCTCCGCCACCTTGTAAGGAACGTTTTGACCATAGAGCACAAAGAGTATACAGTATAGAAATAGAGAGTATATAGAGTATAGAAATACTTTGTTTACATTTCAAGCAGAGATTATGTCAATTTTCTAGGTTTTTCTAAATCGAAACGTTCATAAAAACAACCATAACATAGAAATGAGCAAATTACGATCAACTAAATGAAGTAATCAACGCAAGATTCTTGTCAGTTTTGTTATTGGCTGGAGAATTACAACTTACCGCGGTCAATGAAAGTAAGAACGCCAACCGTTTCATGACGTCACTTCTGAAAAGTGACACACTGATTACAGTAATTTGGCGCGGTATTTGATAAATGTAACTTTAAAAAATCATGTCTATGTAAATAACTCACAAAAAAAATATATATAGATATATATATTTGCTTAGTTAAATAGTACGCTAATAGAAAATAAATAAATTAGAAAACAGTGGAATTCCTCATTGAACTTTCTGCTGTCAGGGAAAAATTGTATTGGGGTTTTTAAATTTTCTTTTCATATTATCATTAATGTTACTAAGTATTTAACCACTTACCGGCTTTTTATGTCTACCGGTTTTGAGACGTACATTCATCAGGACACTCACTACACCAACCTGCAAATACTAAAATACACTTCGCCTCCACCATCACCGTGGTATACATAATAAAAAACATCATGTGTAATAAACGCGTAAAATTATAACATTGATATAAAATTGTTTTGACTGTCTACTAGGGTAAGTAGACAGTAAAAAATATACCATTTCACTAGCCAAAAACACAGTATGTAATATGTAAAATATATATAAGCAATAATAAAAATTCAAATAATCGAAGAAAAAACAAATTGAAATCAATTTAACAATGTTTGATTGTGTCCAAATGCTTGCAGACTGGCTGGATTTCCTCCATAGGGAGTTGTTCATATTAAAATTTATTTCAACAGAGAGGGAAAAAAATATTTTGAGAAGGGAATATGGAAGTCTAGGCATTTACAGGGATTATGACCACACAGTGTGTAAAGTAGCCACTTAAACCAGCCAATGACAGGTCATAAGCCCTGTAAATGCCTAGACTTCCATATTCCCTTCTCAAAATATTTTTTTCCCTCTCTGTTGAAATAAATTTAAATATGAAATCAATTTATTTACAAAAAAGTGATTATATAAAGATCTCCAAAATTTAATTACCAAACATGTGCAGGTTCGTAATATCAACCTGGCTTCGTGTAACGCCTTCATGGTGCAGTGTATGGGCAGCCGGAGATGGGGGCCGTGGCTAGAGGCCCAGCCTCCCCCCCTCCACCCCGCCATAGTGCACCTGCTCCTGCCTCTGCTCCTTACGCTGGACTTGCACCAACAGGTCTGATACTCCAATTACGTGTGGTTTTCAAACGAGTTAAACTACCATGAATGTCTTGTACATTTTTTAAAAATTTGACTGGTTGCTTACATTTAATACAGGACTCAATTCTGCTTTCATATTCATGTCCTGACTTGGTAGAGATGAAATCCGTGTTAAGTCAGGATATATCTATTGATAATGCTAAGTATGTCTAGATTGTCCATTTTCAAAAACAATTTAACAAATCAGGTGATCATCACGGCATATCGTGCCTGCTGGATAATGGCGTCGCTTTCTTTGGAAACCATGGCTTTATAGGTTTAAATAATTGACTTGGATCAATAAGTATTAAAATAATTAACCTTGTAAATAAAAGGTAAAATGATGTATTAATACAAACTTATTTATTTAACTTTTTGTACATAATGTTATTTGTACATTGGCTTATTGCTAAAAGGCAATTTCTTCCAACCAACCAATAAAATAAAAGTTTTATTTTTATAATTCAAGTTACAGAATATATTCAATAGAAAATAAAGATTAAAAAGCTAAAGATTTATAAAAATAGAAATAAACATATTTGTTTATAAGTTACCTAGAGTCAAAACTGTTCTACAATGGGAAAAAGGAAAAAAGGGGAAAGAGGAAAGAAGGAGAGATTAAGGAAGAGAAAGGAGATGTTTCTTCAGACGTGATTTAAACAGAGATAATGTAGTAACATCTTTGATGGTGGATGGGAGATGATTCCACAGTCGAGCCGCATGGACACTATATGAGTTAGAGAAGAAAGAGGAATTGTGGATGGGTATTAAGAGAGTGCCTTGAGTATTAGAACGAAGAGGTAAACCATGGACTTATAAGCGTTGAAATTTTCACGTAGATCAGTTCATGGTGAAATATTCACGCAGGTAAATAGGATCATTGTTTCTTAGTAATGTTACTTAATATTTAACCGTAGGCAAAATGGTGAATGTTTCACAGTGTGTAAAATGATCACTTGTTACACATCAAATAGTATTAATTTATTATTTCACATTTTATTTGTCGGCCTCGTGGTGTAATGGTCAATGCGTTTGCCTACCATGCAAGAGGTCTCGGGTTTGATTCCCAACATGGTTGATATGAATTATTTATTCAAAATGGTGTTTTCACGCTAGAATATTTCATAGTCCCTGGACTGGTATCAGAAGCGTAAGACTGATCACCTTACCTTCATGTAACAAAATTGATCGGGATATGCTGCGATTGGTGTACCAATCCAGTGCCCTATGCGCTATTAGTGCGTAAAGGGAATGATGATGATGATGATTTCACATGTTATTTTAACATCTAAATTTATTTGATTCTTCCATTGTTAATTTTTATTAGGTTAAAGACTTGATACACTTGTTGATGAGATTGATATTCTAATTAAAGTAAAATGGTGAATGTTTTACACCGTTTTAAGTGATCACTTAAAGTTGTATATTTTAATAATATTATATACAGGGTGTTCATCAAACCCTGTCACATCCGAAACCACCATGATCAGTATGAGCAAGAAGACATATTGGCAGATTAAAATAATATTTTAGAACGAATAAAATTTTAAAAAATAAAATATCTAAAAAAGCAAATGGTTGCTTACTTCTGCAGGGCAGAAACAAGGAAGGTCAGGGGGTAGTCTGATACTGCGCCGCGCTTCCCTCACTTCTCCCCTGCAGAAGTGAGCAACCATTTGTTTTTTTTAAATATTTAATTTTTTATAAATTTCTTTGTTTTTTGTTTTTTATTTTTGCACCACAACAGGCCAGGAGGCCCAATTACAGTGGTGAATTACATCACAGAACACCCAGGCTTGAGAAAAATCACATTTAATTTTTGTGTTCTCACCGGGAATCGAACCCGGAACCTTCCGTCTGTGAGTCAAGCTTCTTGACCACTACACCACGGAGGCCGCCGTCCTAAATATGTTTTAAATATGCTAATATGTCTTCTTGCCCATACTGATCATTGCAGTTTCGGATGTGACAGGGTTTAAAGAACACCCTGTATATATATTTTTGGATGATTTCTATAGCGCTGTTTATGTGAAAATCACCTCAAGGGCGCTGTACAATAAATAAGTATCCCAGCACGTCTTGCAGCTACAGAGCTCATGGACAGTTGGGATTCTAGTTCCTCGTCTCCAATTATGATATATATGAGCTAGATTATAGCACGTCTTGCAGCTACAGAGCGCATGGACAATAAGAAATCTAGCCCCTATTTACATTTTTTAAAATTTTATTGGACAATGAAGTTTAGAGTTTTAGATTTATTTTTAAAAAATGAAATAAAAAACATTACTACCGTAAAGTTGACAGGGCCGAACACCATTTGTATGGATGAGTGAATTAATTTGAGGTTAAATGAGAAAGATGTATTACAATTGAAGTTATTTATTGAGTAGATACACACGAGATACAGCCTTACATTTTTGTACAGAAGGAATTTACAATAGTGAACACTGGCGAGGAGCTGGTGGACGGGCGACAAATGCCAAGATGAAATGTGCATATTCTTTTGCTGCACGACGTTTAATTACTTGACCGAGCTGACGTTGCATCGGATTACGCGTTGCGGGCCAGAACGGTGTTCGGCCCTGCCAACTTTGCGGCTTGATGGTGATGATCTCCACAATATAATAAATATAATTTGTCTTTTGACAACGCAAAATGCACTGTGCTAAATATTATTTGTGCATTGTATATTTATAACAAACGTGTAACATAAAATTTTTATATTATGTATTCACAGTATTTCCTAGTGCGGAATACGTTATAATTACTTAATAGCAATTATAAACCAGCCATTGACAATTTATAAGCCCCGAAAATACTGGTACTTTCATATTCCTTTCTCAAAAATGAAATGTGTATGTCATAGGTGCTGGATGATGCCTTAAATTTGCCATGGAAGTATCTTAGTGAAGAGGCATTCAAGGCGAGTGTGACTTGGGTTGTTAGTATCAACAATTCTACAACACAAATATTCCATTCCAATCGTCTTGTTCCGTGAGTTATACAATATTACAATATATTTATTTATATATAATAGGGACTTGAATAAGTTCAATAAGTGATGTTATCATTGCCTTTTTATGTCGGGAAATACTACAGTCAAGTTCATTGTGAAACTCCACCATATTAGGCTTGAAATGACAGTATATGTTATTCCGCAAAAGTGTAAACAACATATTTTTTCATAGCATTAAACATGTCGAATTTTGTGTCAAAAAAGCGTATTTGCGGGGAGTTTTAGTGCATTACTTTCTTCAAAAAAGCTGCAGATGAAGCACATAGGGTAATATTTTTTTTTTTTGAGCTTGACGTGTCATCTGTTTATAGGTGCACTAATTATCAGCTCACCCAGTAGTACTAATACCTGATTTAGTATGAAAATTACTGTTTAGTCCCTTTTCCTTACAAAGTCTAGCCGCCGCGAAAATATTGTATGAAAATGTAATGCATAATTCTGTTTCTGCGTTTTGGCAGTTTGCTCTGCGCTGTCGGTGGTCTGGTCTCCGGCGGAGAGGTGGGCATCATGTGGAGTAACAAGAGGAGTGACCTTGTGAAGGCGTGGGTGACAGCAACTGCCACTACCAGCTGCTCCGGAGTAGCGGGCAGCATCCGGGACCTGCTGCAGAGGATACAGGACACCACCATGTCATTAGGTCACTCATCCTACACTCGCATATCAAATTGCTTTGTTAGAAACTGCTTGTGCTTGTGTGTTTTGTAATATTAGAGACCATATTTAAAGTAATGGAAATGAAGTGTATTCGAGGTTAACTGTGGATTTTTTAGTTGGCTTTAGTATTGTTAATATATTTCTGCTTATTTTTTATGTGATAGCTGTAAAAATCTCGAATGAATAAAATAAAATGAGTAACATAAATAAAATAAAATAAATATCCGAGCTTCGTTTGTTTCGTGCATGCGTGGTACTTCCCTTGACCTAATGAAAAAGAGTTTATTTTATTTATTTAATTTCATTGGAAAGCCAACAGACATTTATACATTTATAAGAATCAATTATACCATAAATACATATCATAAAGTCCAATTAGAGGCTTCCACATAATATTGTTATTGTAAATGTTGTAAATGTTGTCACATAAAAATTATACATAACATAAAATAACTAATCATACAAAACTTATAATATTACTAGAAATGTAAATGAATATTGGTCACACAGTTGCACATTACAATAAATAATACAACTATAGTTGACCATACAGTGTTCATTTATTATGTGCCTACATACAGAACTGCACATCACCTGCATAATATAGGCTGCGGATTCAAGGCGCAACATCATAACTTGAATTATTTTTGGAAATTTCACTTTTAAAGGAAGTTAAAGATATGTTATTAATATCAATACAATTTAATTTCTGATTACACATATGGCAGGTTCTATTTACAAATGAATTTTGAAAAGATTTAGTTTTACATTTAGACATTTTAAAAAGAGATTGGTTTCTGGTCTGCGTTACTGGCATTATGAGTCAGCTTAATGTTGTGTACGCTTCGTGGTGCTTGTTTGAAATGCTGAATAAAATTTAAAATCCTGCCGCTTGTCAGATAAAGTCTGTAGTTGGTTTCGTGGCACCGTCGCACGGTTGGCTGGACAAGCAACTGTGAAACTGGCTTTGCGGGTTCGATTCCCGCTAGTTGCAAGAAAAAATCCAAGAAAAAAATTTCTCAACTGGTCTGGGTGGTGTGGTGTATTTTTCATAACCTCCTTCCACGTGCCCTCTTTCCCACCTGCTGAGAATCCTCTAAATAGAGGCTAAGCTGGTTATTCCCAAAAAAGAAGAAAGAAAGAAAAATAACATTAAATCAGTCCACATTCATCAACAGATCTGTAAGGCGTGCGGAGAATGTGTGATAAATGAAGGTCGTGATATTATTGACAATGTGGACATCCATCTTTGGCGAACTCCTTCTCAATATGTCAGGGTAAACACCATGTATGCGTAAAACTGCGATGGCAGTGTTGCGATGGCAGTGTTGCGATGGCAAGAAATACAAATGGAACTTACTTTCTGAATATTTAGATATCTTTGAAACAAATTAATGTTTGCCATTTCTTATTCTATTAATATTATACTCTTAAACTTGTTTTATTCTATTTGTCATGATTTGATTTGTGGCAAGGTTGACTTGAATAATAAAATTTACCCAACAATGTCATACATATGAATCTCAAAACTCATTGTACAAGGGATTGAAGCTGTACAATGAGTTACCTGAAGGAATAAAGGAGATAGAAAAGATCGAAATATTTCAAATTAATTTGAAAAAATACGTTATTGAGAAATTTTGATAAAAAAATTGTAAATTTACCCAACAATGTCATACATATGAATCTCAAAACTCATTGTACAAGGGATTGAAGCTGTACAATGAGTTACCTGAAGGAATAAAGGAGATAGAAAAGATCGAAATATTTAAAATTAATTTGAAAAAATACGTTATTGAGAAATTTTGATAAAAAAATTGTAATTTTATTAAAGATGTTATGAACTAACTTAAAAAACATAAATAAAAACACTAGTAGTTCCTTCGCATGGTGCTGACCAGGCGCTTTGACTAACACGAGTGTTTATTTTATAGGTACAGAAAGTACTGCTGAATCAGAGAAGCTGGCGGAAGGATCCGCCCTCATTAGTAATGCTGTCCTGATGATGAACATGATGGTTCTTTCTGAAGTTGCTCAGGAGGTAACTAAATATTTTCTTGCAAAATTATTTTTCTTGTGTTCTATCTAAATCATGTTACTTATTGACTGTTCTCAATGGAATCTCATGGCTATGATACGAAGTTATGTTTTAATTTCATTCATTTCCAAAATTCTTACTTCTGTTACTATAAATGTTTATTATGGAAATAAAAGATAAGTGATGAGCGAAATCTTTGAGACTGGTATCTTTATTATAAAATTCAATGTATTTATATGAAAACGGTAAGGATAAGTGGAATTAAAAATTATAAATAGTATTGTATTTTTCTGACCATAAGACGCACGTTTTTACTCTAAAAATTCAACCAAAAATTGGGGTGCATTTTATGGTCCAGCGCGTCTTATCGTCCGCAGAATACAGTAATTTAATTAAATTATTTTTGTCTGAATGACCCTTTTACAAAGTGTTACAAAGTAATTTCAAATTCTCTCTCAGTCTCCAAGATGTCACGAAGGCAATTACTGGTTATTCCCAATTTGTGGATTTAAGTATCACTTGTCTTTAATTCTGTAATAAATTGCAATGAACTTCCATCAAGAATTTTCTCTAGCAAACTTGAATTTATAAGTGTGTTTTTAATTTAATTAGTTTCCAATAAATTTTGCTGATTTTATTACTGATCCCCAATAAATTTTTTTTTTTTTTTTAAAATACATAAGTTTATTGTACATTATTTGAGACATATGTCCCAACTCCATGGAACTTTAAGTCCTGTGTTAAGATGGGACTAGCAATTAGTTGACATAGACACATGAGTATATCACCACAAATATAGGATCAGAAACATAAAAAATACTTTTACAAAAAATACATATATATAGCACATCAATAAAGTAAACAGTAAACTCAAACATTCGGAAAATCATCAAGGAGTTTCCTAATCAAATCCCTCCAGCTAAGAAAAATCCAGTCCTTAACTACTTTCTTGAAAACAGTTTTTGTCCTTGAGAGCTTAATACGCTCTTCCAAAATATTGATAACTCTCAGTGCGATAAATGAGAGATGTCTCAGCAAAAGTCGTACGGGTTTTGGGTATGACATAATTCATGCTCTAAAAAACCATTAATGTTTTTATTGCTTTACAATCCATAAAAGATCACGGAATATGCATTAATAAACAATAAATGTCGCAGAATGTATTAAACCTTCAAAGTATTGTGTTAAATATATTATGTATTTTGATATAAAATCTTTATATTGGAAAATATATATAAATACAGAGAACACATGCTGGCTTTTTGTAATTTCCAAAAGACAAAAGCTATATTTTTATACTGTAAATTCTGGTAAGTAATATTATGCATTTAATTTGTAGGAATGGATAAAATGGGTTAACAGTACAACGAAGCTATGCCTCATGTCCCTGATCTCTTGCCTGTATCAGGTCACCCAGAGGGACATATTTGGCACACTCGGTGAACACACAATCCTCGCCTTCTTCGAACATGAAGGTAATCCCATTGCTAATAGTTTCCCTAAGGGCAGACCACCCCACCCCTATCAAGAGTATAAAATTGAATTATTTTATAACGCTGTGATGTTCTAGGTTCAATTTATTTTTTAAAAACGTAAAATTTGATTGGACTTTTTAATTAATCTAGACTTCAGTATGAAGTATTGATTTTATTTAACCCGTATCGATATTTTTTTATTTACATATAAAATACTGCAAAACGGAAATCGAGTGGACATTAGATTTTATCCAAGGTTAGCAGCCGGAATCAGCCATTCACAGTGGAGTTCTGGTGCTGATTCTTATATATGGAAGCGAAGTATGGATTTAGAAAAACGAGGATGGAAGTAGACTGAATGCTGTCTTAATGCGATCTCTCTGGTGAATGTGTGGTAAAACTGAGTACGATAGGTGCCCAAATGTCGAGATCAGTGTATTACGTGAGGCCGAGATACGCATTATCGACATAATCAAGAAAGGTATTCTGCGCTGGTTTGGACATGTAGAGGGAATGGACAGCGAAATGACGCCTGAAAAGGTTTACAATGCGAATTTTTATGGACGCAGAAGTCAAGGAAGACCAAGAAAAACATGGCATGACCAAATCCAACAAATATTTGAAGACGGACATGTCAAATGTCGGAATAATCGGCTTAAGTGTGTGAGAAGATGTATAAATAAAGAGAAAGTGAGGTATGTATGCAAAGACAGAGTCATATGGTATTCTATCTTCTCTGCCTACCCTTACGAGAAAACGGTGTGATGTTTTGTTTAATTTTGTTGATAATTTATAATGCGCCATTTTTGTGAAAATCACCCCAAGGACGCATATAAAAGAATCACATAACTCTTGTTTTTTGCTTTTTAAGTTTACAAGTCTAACCTGCATTATAATATTTTGTTTTTTTTTTCAATTTGTACTGTATGGTCCCAGGCGAGTGGAACTACATAATAGACAAGTGGAGAAACAACTGCATAGTTTCCGTGGAATACTTAATCGGGTTCTCCTGTCCACTGACTGCGCTGGCCACGTACAAGGCCGCAGACAGGAGCAAGTTCCAGGGGAGCGCCTTCAACCAGCTGGACAAGAGCGTTCTGCAGGCCCTTCACGGGTTCGACCCGGAGTAAGTCGTCATTCAAAGTGTATTGTTATACCCTGCGGCAACGTATTATGGCACTTTTGTCATTTTCTTGTAAAGTTCTGTAAATATTGACAGCTACCCATGTAGAAAAAAAATGCTGGACTTTATTATTGTAGACACCACAACACTGACATACCCCCGCAGCGGAGCTGTAATTTATCGAATACTTCATTGAGTAACAATATTGATAAAATATTGAGATAGTATTTATTTATTTATTTATAATTTAACAATGTATGTATTAATTTTTTTATACAGAATAATGTTTCTTCACTGGGGTGTCCCGTGTCGAGGGAAACATTTTACAATAAGTGAAACATGCCTGAAATTAGTTATTTAACGTAGTTAATATAATAAGACAATAAAAACGTAATTAATCTAATTATCATCTTAAACATAAAAAATAATCATAAAAAACACAACAAATTCATATAGACTTGTAGACCAAATTTCATAAACAGGACACAAATTTTTAACTATTTGACTTGATCCGCTCATCAATCCGTGCGCAATTCACCTCCACTATCCATTTCTTAATAGCAATTTTATACTGTGAGTACAAAGACCTCATGTAATGCACCAATTAAAAGTAGTTTAACTTTGTAAAATGAAATATACTATTTGGCTTGATGCATATAATTCGGTATGTTAAGTCTTCAAGTTAATTGCGATAAATAACATTTCTATAACAGATTCACTATTAAACAATTATTAGCTATCATCATCTTTTTATTATTATTATTTTATACCTCTTAAAATTGTTTGTCATTATCCATGTGGTTTTGTCTGCCATTCAAAATTATATGTAGCATTGTAAAATATGTTACCATACCACAATATATAAACAGTAAAATAAGAAGTGCATTTTTATAAGCTTCACCTGTTTACTGTTTTTTTATTCACTATTATTATGAAAAAATACATTTTAAGATTCCTCTTTACTATGAAAACCTGATCCTCCTTACTAGGACTATACAGTGTTTAAAATTTAATTTAAGTTGCTTGTATGTCACTCAAATATATACCTTTAATTAAATGGCCAAGTTGCTCTCTTTTGGCCCTCTTTAATTCAGTTGAATCTATATATGCTGACAATATATTACTGAACCTTTTTTTTTTTTACATTGTCACCAACCATTATTTGTAATAATATGAGTGGCCACGTATTAATATGAATTTTTATCTCACCAGGTAAAGATTTTACAATTTTTAAATACGGCTGGGTTCACATATGTAAAATCATACATGTTTTAATAGTAGGTGGTGTACATTATATTTTTGTTATTGTATTTTACAAATTGAGAGTTATTAAAAAATGTGTTAATCCCTGTTATGTATACAATTGTAATCGAGTTAAACGCTCCATCATTTTACTGGCGAAAAATATAACATACATTTCACTAGCATTATTTATAAACACACATGTTTATCAGGTGTTCCAATGAGCGTCAGTGCAGCCTGTGGGTGTGTTACTACGTGTGGCTGGCGGGTGACCACAGTATGGACAGGGCAGGCACTCTGGGGGCGCTACACCTGCTGCACGCTGTCTTGGAGCGCTGGGCACAGGAGCCCTCTTGGGGGCTGCTCAAGGCCATAAGGCTCGTGGAGAACAAGGCTCCATCCCACAAGTTGGTTCTATTATTTACTATGCGTCCTTTACTAACTAAACTAATTGTTATCGTATAGACTTCACAATTGGATTTTGATTTTTTGAAAAAGTACTCTACATGGCGTACTTATCTCGATTTCCTTTTTCGGATTTTTTTATCTGAGAGTTGCCATGAACTGGAAAACACTTGACCAGGATCCTGGTTCTATTTCACAAGACAGTGTCCTCCTCAGACACCACTGACAGACGAGTTGTAATATGGAGCTCTTCCAGTATCTATGCATTCGTCCTTCTGGCTGTCCAAGGCACACGCAGCAGCCTTCTCCAACACCACATCTCGAATTCATCGATCCTCTTCCTCTTGTAGGCACGCATTGTCCACGTTTCAGCCCTATATAGGAAAACGTAAAATCCCAGGGCTTCCATCAATCAGTTTTTTGTGTTTATTGATATACCTCGATCTCGCCGAATCTTCTCTAAACGGTTCGTTGCTTCTTTGGCCATTTGAATCCTGCGACCAATCTTAGGTCTGCAACTGCCGTTGCTGGAAATAAGCGAGCCGAGGTACACAAAATTAATTAAGTAATTACCCCCATGATATGCAAAAAATAATTAGAAAATTAATTTCAGAATCCTCACTAGGAAAACCTGTTCTAAGGACTGTTCAGTGTTCAAAATTAAATTTGCATTGTTAACATGCCGCTCAAATATTTTTTTTATTTCGTCTATGCTAATGTACTGCAGTTGTTGGTCTTGCATAATTTCATTTATTGTGTTAAATTGAAAAATGTTATGTTGTTTCTTCGGTCGACACTCTAGATTTCTGATAAAACCATTCGGCACATGTGTATGTCGTTGATCTGTGGACGTTCTACTCACAGCCTCAAAGAAATACATTAGCTTTTATGAGTTTATTGGCCGTGTTATTATCTATTTCAAGCCCGAGATATTAAATTGTTTTTGCGTATACAGTGGTGGGACAGTTGCAGCTTGATTTATTTAAGCAGTTATCAATCCAAATTTGTTGCAACAGAGAGGGAAAACATTTTCGAAAAGGGAATATGGAAGTCTAAGCATTTACAGGGCTTATGATCTGTCATTGGCTGGTTTAAGTGGCCACTTTACGTACTGTAACATTAACCACTCTGCCTATGTTTGAACATCTATATTCCTTCAATTCTTCCACCTGTTGATATTTTTAAAGTTAAAGAGCTAAAACCTTTATTGATGCGGATGAGATTTGAGCCCCGTAAATGCCTAGACTTCCATATTCCCTTCTCAAAAATGTTTTCCCTCTCTGTTGCATCAAATTTGGATCTAAATGACTCCCTAGGGAGGAAATCCAGCCTGTCTGTAAGCATTTGGAAATTCTTAAAACATCGTTGAGTTATCAATCCGCCCAGACCCAAAAAATTACATTACTAATTTTAAATACTTTTTTAAGATTCCGCATCATCGCACGGTACGCTCTATGTCTGATCCTTGCGTACCAGCAGAAGATCCGAGAATCCAGCCCTTCGCAGTCCGGTGGCGAGAGCAGCTCGTATGGCAAGAGTTTGGCCGCCCTGGAGGCCATGTTGGACCAGAAACCGTACACAGACAATCGGATCACCCTTGGTAGATGCCTTCACTTCCTAAAGCATGAAAACAACACCATACAAGACTCTCTCAAAAGCGTATCGGATTTGTGTTCCCAGTTATACACAGACGTTAACTATTTATACACGACGTGTGAATTATTTAAAATGTGATGAAATGGTGCTTAATTAGGCTACTTTTTTACAAATAATGTGATATCGCACCTTTATAAGCATAGTGACGCTATGCAAAATTTATCAATTTCGTGTAATGTCCCTTATGTATTTTATTATGTCAGTTTATATTATTTTTAGATATGACGCACCTTAGCGATAATAATGGCACATGTCAAAAATTGACCGTTTGTAGTAAAGCAAGCAGAAATGTTACTGAAAATATTTCCCTATCCTTACAATTAAAGACATAACTCTTAAAAATGTTTGTGTAGCCTTAAAAGCAAAAATGACAATGTTTTTTACCATAATGTTTCAGTTAAATTCAAGAAATAATAATTTCACGATGATCATTTTGCCATTGTTATTTCTGAAATGTAAAAACTTGTACAAAAACATAAGAAAACTAGATGCTGCGAGTGAGTGAATTTTATGTGTCTTTATTTTTGAGAAAGAATGTTAGTTTGTTGATAGAGCAAGTGTCTGTTTTACTGCTCTCCTGTAAAAATGAGTTTTTTGAGTTGTGCCACTGTTATTTCCGGGGTGCGACGTATTTTATTTATGTACAAAAAAATTGTCAAAATTCTTATTGGCAGTAAAACTCAAGGTTTCTTACTTAAAACCAATTCAACACATGAGGAATGCAATTTGTTAATCATGTGTTGCATTAGTTTTAACTAATCTTTACTTTATGTGCTCATATTGAAAAACATGTGATTTTGTTTAGTGTCACTTTTCTTAAAAGGGTGCATTATGTATGTATGTGTAAATCGAGTCATTGTGGGTTATTATGTAATACGTGTGTCGTTTGCATTCTTTTCTGACGTTTCGTATCGCATTGCGGTGTCAATCGTCGTGGATGATGCGATCCAAAACTTGCAAACGACATACCGCACAATAACCCGGAAAAACTCAAAAGCCTAAGATATTTAATGTGACGCCAAATTAATTTGTTTTTACTGTTTGTTCATTCTTTATTTACTCAATACTTCAATTCAAACAATATATCATATTGTGTTCTTTTATATGTTTTTTTAGATAGTTTATTCAATTTTTCAGATGTGTTGTCAAGATTTATTATTTTTTCCCTTGATAAAAATGGTAATGTGAATTTTCTAATCAGCTCTGGTACTGGTCTGTAAATTTATAACATAATAAATCACTTTTTCAATTAACTAAATTAAAAAAAAAAAACTATTTTGTACCCTGTCAGGTTTTCTTCTTCATGTCTCTTTGTTTTTCACGTGTTTTTAAAAAAAAATATACAAAAATGACGTAATATCACTACTACTTGGCAAATATTTTTCCAGCATGTCCAAATCTGTTAATCTTAAAAAGTCAATGTTACATTTCATAGAATTAAACGAATTTTTAACTTTATTTAAAACAAAACCATAGTGTTTTGAGTTCTGTTAAGTTTTTAAATAATTTATGACTGAGTCTTTCGACTTTCCCGAAGTTTTTGTATTCTAGTCACAAGTTATTTTAGCGTAGCCAAGATATTAACAGTTAAAGCTTTCGGGACGCAAATAACAATTATTGTTTACTAATTTTTCCTGGGTGTTATCAGAGTTAAAAAATAAACATTATTCCTTATGATATACCTCCCACATTATGAAACAGTAGAATAGTAGTAAGTTGTTATTTAAAAATATATAATTTAAGGAACTATTTGCTCCCTGTTTTTAATAATTTATGTATGGTTTCATCAATGCTTATAAATTTTAATTTCTGAAAAATGCTATAAAAGGTGAGAATACTTATTTCTTACGTAAAATTTAATACATTTGCTATCCATAATTTGTGTTGTTTAAAACATCCTAAAATATTCACACTTTTCTTTTAAATGTTTTTTCTTTGTTTAATAAATATAACCAGAGCCGTACCTACCGATAGGTCGGTTGGCATAACCAGACACTCCCTTCCAAGGAAGAGAATAGTACGCTCGCATTCATTTACAAATGTGTATATTCCCGTCCCTTGTCAGTAAGTGACGGGTCGATAGATCCCATTAGATCCGGCACTGTTTTACGTGTATATTATTTATTTAGTAACGCATGTTATTTGTTTAGTTTTTAAATTATATTTCTACATACTAAACCATTATGGACTACAGAATTAAGTCACACTTTATTGACCGTAATGATTACTCATTTAACGTTAAACTACTTATTTTTTAAAAATAAAAACTGTTTGTTTTACATATTTTGTAAAATTAAAAAATATTTATATTTGTCTTTTGATTTACAGCATTTAGCACTTATATTATAATATAATATAAAATTTTATGATGCAATTTTGTATAAATATGTCAATTTCAAAATATTTTGTATTCTCTGAATATATTTTCATGACGTGGAATCACATTTCATAATAATACCAACTTTCCAATGTACGTACAGTAATTACCCCATTTATTGAATAGTAGAGCAGGGATTTAGAAAATACAGTAATTTTCTCCATTCAAAATATTAATATCTGCAACTCATTATGAATATTTTATTTAGTTTATTAATCATCTCCTCAACCACCAGTTTTAATATAATATAATCAAACTGAATCAACCTGTATATGACATTCATTTAACAGAATATAAAATATATACGAAAATCACTATGTACATTAAAAGATTACACTCTAAAATTATGGACAGTTTTCGATCATAGGCTTTTTGCTACCTTGAACATATTTTGACCGCGATTTTTACCTTCAGAAAGGCATCTGAGCAGTTTTTAAATTAGTGACATTAAAAGCTATGTTTGTCAAATTGTTTCCGTATGAAATCTGATATCTTAGATTTATAAATAATGAACAGGGAAGTAGACTCATTTATTTTTATAAAATATCTTATTAAATAAATAAAAGTGATACTTTAAACTAATTAAATTAATGAATACACACTTGACTGTTTATTGCACTTTTTCAAATGAATAATTTATCTGCTTTGTACGATATGAAACATTATTATATATGTACACAGAAAATAAATTTCGGTCGTATATAAAACTAATTTACGATCTCTAATATAGATAGTATAAACCAAACCTGACAAAATATCATTTAAATATGTATTAGAAAAACTAAACTTTCCTGTTCAAATGTAATTAAATAATTAGAAAATTTGTTAATTATTTTTTCTAATATATTTAAAATTGTTTTATTAATTGTTTTAATTTACATGCCTTTTATTTGTTTAATTTAATGTTGTTTCCTATGTAAGAATTTATATTTTTGATGTTTCATTTTTAATTTTATGTGCAAGAAAATTTACAAACAATTAAATTGATACTTTAAATTTTATTGGATCTGTATTTACTAAACATTTTATGAAATATTATAGTAAATATTTGCGAGTGATTTAATTCATACTTACAAGCGATAATAATAAAAACAGTTTTTTTAATTATTTTTATTTGTGTATAAAATATACATTAGTTCTTGTGTTTATATTACAAATGCACGTTTTACTCTTGGACACATAAGCTACTTAAGGCCGGTTTTTTAAACAATATTTGGTATACCTGCCGATTATAGCGTTTTATAAATGTTCGAAGCGTAACCAGTCGGTTAAATAATGGTTAAATGATTACTACCTAATTTCGGCCGGTTAAATACATTATGATTCGCTATCATCAGCACTGTTGCAGTATTTGATACTGACAGATGCTCAAACACATTGTCATTAATTTGATCATTTCTTTCGTTCGCCGCTTAATTCATTTGCAATATGTGATTATGAATTACCATTTTAATACATTTTACTTCGCGTTGTATTAGGTAAATATTATTTATACACATAGTATAAGAGGTGTACAAACAACAAAACAAACGTAGCTAATGTCACCGACCTATCAGCAATCTTATATATTTTCATACTTTACACAATTGGAATTTAGAATATTGTCACTTTCTCTTTCTGTGTTTTTTAAAATATTTTTTATTCTTTACAAATTGTAAAAGTATCATAATCATTAATGTATATGTATTAAAATCCAGAGCATAGCGATACATAAGGTTTGCGCTTGACAGATAATAAATAATATTATTGACAAAAAAACACAAAATATGACAAAAATTTTCATTTACAAAATTCTTACCGGTAACCATCAGTTAACAAAATTGGTTTATAAAACATGCAACCGTCAGTTATTGTTACAAATATGGTTGACGGTTCGTAGCGCTGACAGAAATTTGATAGATTGCTTATAAAACCGGCCTTTACAATACATAATATTACATACATCATTTTCCATATCATTTATATCACTTTACTTTTTAATAAAAAAATATTCATAGAAATTGTCTTTTATTTGTAATACATACGAGTTTCCTTATGATAAAAAAAGAAACATAAGATGTTGAACATGTACATACAGAGTTTAGTTGAAAAATAATGTTCCCAGTATAAAAAGTAAGAAAAAACTATGTTGAAAACATCTTTTTACAGCGTTAATTTGACATGAATTAATTGTGATAATAATACCAAATGCCGAGCTGGTAATGATTTTATTCACAACCTTATTACCCCGAGTCCTGCGCAGTGAAATTGTTAATTAAATGCATACTTTTTTTTTTAAAGCAGTGTATGAAAAAATGGATCAATGCAAAAGTACCTAATAAAGACAGATTCTCAAAGAAAATTAATGCTAAATAGAATTGAAATACTTTTAAGACTATTTACATATTATATACCTTATAACCAATAAAGATTCAATGTATATTTTTTTAAATTCCTAGATACAATCTCAAAAACTCCTCAAAGATTTCAATAAACAATCTGTAAAAACTCATAAAAAAATATGGAACATGGTGGAAAAAAATAGAATACAGTAGGGGCTGGTTGCATTCCTCATTAAAAATAATGTTTTTTGAAAATAATAATAAACTTTATTTTGTTAAAAAGATCTTAAAATTGTAACATTCAAAATAATTATCAAAATTACTAAGTACAATTTGTGAATAATTTTATTCATGGATACCTTAAAAACTTAAAAAAATATATAAATTTAACAACTGAATTTGACATAAAACCTTGTTTTTTATTAAATTTTGTTGTACTATAAAACATTGTGTTCTTTTGATTTAATCAACATGAAATAAAATTGGTTATTGCTTATTGTTGAAAAAATCATTTCCATCAACAATGATTGTAATATTATGAAACATTGTATCGTAATTTTGCCAGTAAAAGTATAACCAGAAGAGCATCTAATATTTTATTCTACTATTTATGAAGTCGTTCAGTTCATTCACACATGCTTTATATGGATACAATTTATAAACTCTACTAGTGTCCTGGGGATAGTTTTGAGAAGTGATGAGGTAAGGAATACACTTGAAAACTTTATTTGGAAAAAATGAAATAGGTAAGTAATTATATTACTTTTTGCTAAATTATAGTTACTTGTGGTGGACTTTGGATCAAAACTCTACTGCAACATGTCTATTTTATAGCTGGCAGAACTATTATTTTCTAGACTCATTGATTATAATCGATTTTTAAAAATATACAGTTAAATATATATTTTTTTAAATAATAAAACTAAAATTTAGTTATTTTAAAAAAACGGCACAGAATCAAAATGATTACTAATTTTCTAAAATACTTCATTTTAAGTATCATTAGCCTGTAAATCTTGATATTATAATTTCTGATTGTTTTTTGTAGTCCTATATCTATGTTTTGGAAGGCGTATGTTAAATTTTAAGTTCCAATAAATTTGTGTGAAATATAAGGATATTGGATGCGGTTGGCTCGGGATAGGGAGATATGGAGACTAAAGGGGGAGGCCTATGTTCACCATTGGACAAGAGACGGCTGATGATGATGATGATAAGGACAAAATAATCATTTCTAATATATTCATAGTTCAAATTTAAATATGGTTAGATTTATAAAATTGGACATAAATAAAAAAAAATCCATTGTAATTTAATTGTTATGATAAGAAATGCATATGACATAATATGCATATTAAGGCACATTAAACATATTATGTTTATTTATCATCAAGAAGATGTAATAAAGATTTCAATAAATCGAACTACCAGTCACTTGCAAATACAAATAAAATAAATAATTCACAATTTAAATATATATGTATAAAGGGAGGCAAAAAATGGAAGAATCGTTGCAGATTATTTACAATAATAAGTACAAAAAAGCGTAAATACAAAGATTTATGGTTCGCATTACATTTAATGATACCATATATGAAGCCAAACATATTGGTATTATACATGTAAAGTGTTAGTTCCTAGACATATTTTTTTTTACAATAAGTTTTCTAAAGTATTTTGACAATTATTATTAGTATGTTTAACAAACATTACTGAAAACTATGCCTGGCCTAAAGTTATGGTTTTCTAAGAGAGCGGTGCTATCATATAGCGGTGGATGACATCATTAAAACATTTTCTGTACAAACTAGATAGGTTTCCTAAAGAATGTTGATTGTGAGAAAAACATCAAACAGTGGTGCTGTCATTTGCAAAATGGCCGTTATAGTGGTATGAACAGTTAGGGAACATTCTTTTCATGTAGGGATGAACATTTTTTGGTGTCTGAAAATGACGAAATTTTGATGGGTTTTGTAATAAAATCGTGAAAAATTTGAAAATTGCACTAATCTTTGAAATGCACGCTCTGTAGCATGCTTTCTAAACATCTCACTTTCCTTCAAATGATAGTTTTTGACTTGCTATGATTCTTTGTGTTCCAAATATGTCTACTCATAATGATAAGTTTGTCTAGACTGTTTTTCAATTCCCGCAGCAGCACATTTCAGTTTTATAAAAATAAATTAATAAAATTAGGTGATGGATAGACACGGTCGCTAGATAACGGCACCAATTTCTTAGGAAACCATACTATAGGAATATACTTCATTTGGGCTCTGTTATTTACATTTAATTGGGTACATGTATTTAATACATCGATTTTACTGGGAAAAAATATTACCTAACATAAATATGACTAACCTAATTTTAAAATATTTTTTTTCTAAATTTATAAATTTTTTTGATATGGTTAATTATATTTTATTTCTACAATATAATATTTATATATTTATCACTTAAACAGGATGACTTAATATTGATTTTTCAATTATTCCTATAGGAAGAGGGAAAACACCTTTTCCCCTATATATTACAATGTTCCAGCAATAATATACACTTACATTACCTAATATTCATTAATCAATAATATTGAATCATTACAAATAGGTAAAAAATAAATAAATACATACAAATATGTACCAAAATTCCTAGCTAGTTTTCTCTATGTTTTTAATGAAATTCATGTAAGGAAAGATTAAAAAAATGAAATGAAGTTTATCGAATCGTTTTTGACTGCCTTAAAACGGGGTATACAACAACTCCAGTTAGGGTCAGTTGGACCAAAAAACCGTTTATAATAAAATAAAAATGTAATAAGTGTTGTGTTTCCATCAAAATTGATGAAATAGACTGACTTATTTTACTTTTTCGTAAAGCCCATTTCTCTATTTGGACAAAACGCAAAATCAAGCTTTTTCTCAACTTTTTTTGGTGCAACTGTAAAGTCAAAGTGTTTTTAAAATACATATTTCATAAAATTATGTAATTTATCATTTTAGTTATATCTACTAAAAACACTGTAATGAGAATGTTGTATAAATATTCTATAAAACCATGATAAGGATACGCACACAATATATTTTGTGTTCGGTGATTCTAAAAAATATGACAAATGATTATGAAATAAATATCTATGTATTTGTGAAGGGTAGGAAGCTGAATCTTAGTGGGCAGTTATTACCAAACACCCAGGCTTGAGAAAAATCACATTTAATTTTTGTAATCTCGCAACAAAGTTGTTTTATGTCATCGGGTTGTGGTCCCGTTGCTAGTGTTGTGGACTCATAGTCCGGAGGTCCGAGGTTAAAACCCCACTCCACCCCAACTTGATTCCCATTTTCTAATAGTGAATTATTTACAACTCATTGAAAATAACCCTAAAATGGAAGTATTTGAATAAATCATAAGAACGCAAATATTTATTTTTCTAAAAAAATTACTATTTATCACGAATGCCTCCATCTGCTGTTGAAAATGAATAAAATATGATGTTGCATTTAGACACCGAACGAAGGCATCAACATCACAGAAAGAACAGCAAAGCTGACAGTGGATGGGGGACGTCGCGAAACAGGACAGTGCCAGATTTTTGCCAGGAATCCTTAAGGCTGTAGTCTGGTAAAACGAACGCAAAATTAGGAAATCATACGATTTTGCCATTTTAAAACGAATGTTTTTTTTCAATCGCGCAATAACAAAAAAATAAATAAACATAAATTAGATAAAAACAATATTTTTTAAAGGTATTTCTGTTAAAAAATGTACTTAAAAGTTTTTGTAACTAAAATATAATTATTTTTAGACTGGCAGATTACGCCATTTAAAACTTAGGTATCTGGGATCTCAAAAAAAGACTAAGTAAAAGAAATACAAGCATTTTAAATCACATTCTTTTAAAAAACAAATATTAAAATTTGGCCGCGGCCACTTTTATGTTCAATTTATTATCTTCAAATTATTACAACAAATTTTAGTTCAATAAGGTGAGGAAAGTACATTCTAATCTCAAATGCGGAGAATAACCCGAAGGTGAAAACAATAGAATGTACTTTCCTCACCTTAAGGTTTGTCTCTGCATACGGGTATTAGTCTTTATTGAGATCCTAGATACCTAAGTTTCGTCTAAATTTGAAATGGCGTAATCTGCCGGTCTAAAAGTAATTATATTTTAGTTCCATAAAACTTTCAATTATATTCTTTAATGAAAATACCTTTGAAAATTATTATTTTTATGTAATTTATTTGTTTTTATTATTGCGCGATTGAAAAAAAACATTTGTTTTAAATGGAAAAATCGTATGATTTCTTAATTTTGCGTTCGTTTTACCAGATTACAACCTTAAATGAACAGCAAATGAGGCTTAGGAAGACCACCAAAAAGGTGGACAGATGAAATTGTCCAGTTTGCGGGTTGTAGATGGCACCAGATAGCCCAAGACAGAAAATATTGGAAGAGTTTAGAAGAGGCTTAAGTCCAGCAGTGGAATGAGTTGGCTAGCAGTAAGTAGTAAGTTGCATTGAGACAAAATTATTGAACGGTTTCATTTACAAGTTACCTTATTTCAAAAACCGTTTTTTCCCAAAATACATTCCTAATCCAATAAGTGATGACAGCGTGGCTAAAGCTCCAACCTGAACTCCGTCCATCTTGCCTCCCCACAGCCAGCCGCGGGGTAGACAGTTGACTGCGTGAACTACATCCATACACAGCTTTATGCAGGTGATGGTCTCCATTATATACTTCACAGACATCTGTCTCTTAATCTCTGAATTCTGTGTCATGTCCATGTATTGCCGCTGTTTCTCTGTCACTCTTAATTGCTTGAGACATCTTGAACAATATAATAAACATGGATAAAAAACTAAATTGAATAGATAACCCACTTAATTTAAATGTATTCAAAATGTTAGAGAATTAAAAGCTAAACTAGAGAAACATGTTATCACTCACTCCATGTACTGTATTTAATTATTCTTATATGATTGTTATTCATGACTTTTTATCTTTTATTTTATTTTGTTTCATAAAAGAGGTAGCAATGTTATACAAAAGTGTAAATATTATTTTTTTAAAATATAAAATATAACATATATAATGGTGTAACTAATTCTTTCAGACCCTATTTATTTTTAGAGCATGCAATCAGTATTTTAGGTGCTTGTAAAATTGTGTATTAATATGTTTTAAAACATAATAATTATAATGTAATAGATACATTTGGTAGCTCACTATATTTTCAAATTTAATAACTTTATAGAGAGAAGAGTACATTCTTTTAGTCAACACACATATTACATCCCAATAATTTCATTAATATCTACAAATATAATTTAGGAAACAATTGCAATGAAAATTGGAGTTGTTATTTTTACTTTAAATTTAACATAAATATGACATTACAAAATGTTGATTTAAAGATAGGTTTTTAGATGTATCATTTCTCATAATGATAAAAAAAAAACATTTGTTATTTAAGTTAAAGCATTATGATAACATTACAAATATCGGAGCTTTACTGTCATAATGCACGAAGTCACTAAAACAAGTTCTGAGATAATAGCTCAGACGCTGTAGTCTTTGTGGGCATTTTTTCCAATTCATGTTATTTTATTTTATTTACATAAACGGCAAATCTGCCTTTTACAAAAATTTATAATACTAACATATTTGGCTTAATAGCTATAGCTATAGCTTATGTTATAGCTTAATTTTAAGATGTATTTTTCTAAAGTATATTTTTGTAATTATATTTCTATGTAAATAATATATGTATGGAAAAATAAACAAACAAAAAAATAAAATAAAAAATTGCATTTAAAGCTGTTTTATTCTTTCAACTCATTATTTCTCCCACAATTTATTTTATTTTAAAGCTTTGAAAGAGTTATCTTTATTCTAGGCAAAGCATAAAATTTGAAATCAACATCTTGCACCGATATTTAAAAATATTTTAAATATATAAAGACTGTTGACTTAATGCATTGTCAGTATAGCCTTGATATGATATAGGAAAACACGTCAATTTAAGCAGAATCTAATTGAATTATAAAATTATCAGTTCACTCTGATGATTGATTTAGGATAAAAGATAGAATATTATAATTTTTGTGATAAAAAAATAATTTAAAAAGGAAGTCGTAGATAAACCCAGTGAATTCTTTTGATGTTTTCGGCTCACTGAAAATTGTCCTAATAATCACTATCCATATAATATTGTAAATTAAACAAACAAATAAAATTTTCAAATGATCTTTAATATAAATTACATTTGAAAATTATAATTGTTATAACCGTCAGAAATATTAAAACTAAATTTTTTCAAATTTTGACGTAAAAATTTTCTCCATTGATCTGTACGGTCTATTTTTTAAAAGAAAATATTAAATAATAAAAATAGTTTGTGACTATAGGGCAATTTGATTCTCTTAAAATTATATCTCTAAAAATAGCCACTTGGCATTAATAAATCTTGTAAAATTAAAAATCTGCATCAGGCTATTCAAATCAAAATTACTTGTATTTAATATTTTTTTGTTTTTTAAGCATCACAAAACCTTCATTGTGTAAAGTGCATATTATAATAATGTTTTAAGTTTAAAAAATGTTATTTACTTATCTATATGTATCTTTTTTGGTGATCCCGTGTAAGTTGGATTAGTTCTGATGTTTTGGCTAATATTGCAGGAGCTATCTTCAGGGTAAACTGTGTTTACCCTGTTTGACACAGTTTATCCTGAAGATGGTAGCGGAAATGTCAGAACGAATCCAACTTACACGGGATCACCCAAATAATTGATAACAGTGACTGTGAAAACCTGCTCACCAGTTATTTACTTATTTTAAAAGATCTGTAGAGTACGCTTTTATTTCTTTGACTTTTGCAAAATATTACTTGGTACTATATAATTAAATACTTTAAACCATGTGTCATCTGAATCTGTACAAGTTTTTTGCAAAAGAATAATGTATTTATAAATAAACTCAATCACTCACCTTATAAGAGTAACATATAAAGATGTAACCCAAAATACTGTGTTGGCAGTGTCGAAATTCTCGGCCTGCTTTTCAGTTAGTTTTATGATTCCCAGTTCGCCGAACCAGCATATCTTCTCCAGAGGGAAAAACAGTTGGTCTACAATATTAGCAAATACCCCGAGAACACTGGATATTGTGTCTGGTTCCTGAAATTAAAATGCATCACCGCTTTTATTAATGCCAAATAAACTCAATAATAAGTATAGTTTTTATCAATAATATTTTAAGTTCATATGTCCTTATCTTTGTTGACAAATGCTGGCTTCAACCCAGGATTTTGTCAAGATATTGATAATCCTTATTAAAAATAACACAAGAAATGGAGAAACTGTTTAGGACTCTGAAACATTCACCTTCCCTCATAGGATAGTGGAATTACAATGAACATAAAGTGATCACTGAAACCAGTTATTGACACAAAGCGCACAGGAGTTGTAAACCAACGGAGAAGCATTTATGGACACCATATTACGCTCATACTAGAGGACGGATATAAATGTGCTTGATTGCTATTATTACTAACTGATATTAATACTTAGTGAAGAATTCACTTTCCTATTTTCCTCAATCCAATGAAGCACATATCATGTACTTTTGGATTACCTCCTTTCAGCACAAAGATTCCGAAAATTACAGAGATCTTCTTCGGGCAGCTTTTCTCGTTCAGCAATGAGCAATTTTTCCTCGTATGTGGGTACCGCCAAGGAGTCTTAAGTCCTCAGATGCGGGGTGAGGTATGTGGTGGGAGAGCTGATAATAATACTTACGTCTTTACCTAGTCCATATTCTAGAGTATATTTCAGCATAGGCAGGTCATCGAAGAGTCTCATGGTGGCTCGGGTAGCAGATAGTTTGCTACTCGCCCGTAAAAGGCCCTCATTTTTGTAAAGACTTCCAACAAGTTTTAGAGAATAACAGGCCAAACGCACAACCTGCAAATATTTTTTTTGTACAAGTTAAAGCAGCAATACATTAAAAAAAACGTTATTCATTTTACGGAAACATTAAATTTAAATAAAACTTACATGGTCATTGTAATATATTGCAATAACCATTCAGATGAGTAATTCATTACATTTTAATATGTATTTAGCATGTACAATAGACAATTTCAAATAAAAAATAACACTTTTGTAACAACTTATATTAAATATGTCAACCAGTCTGAATATGCCCATTAGAGAGTGAAAGTACTAATTGGTCAAATAAATAAGCGAATGTGTACTAAGTATTTTAAATTTATAACTTATATTTAAATATATAAATAAATGAATGAATTATACAATTACAATGGAATTCCATCAAGATTGTCAACAAATAACATAAACCGAAAAAATAATACTACGTGTTAATATAAGTTGTTCGTTTTTTTCCAAATGAGAACAAGAGAACACAACAAAAAAAAGAATTACAACAAATTAGTCAATTATGTATTCTCCTTATTTAATTTTTGATTTATTCCCTTGATTAAACGTGTCGCCGGAAATGCTCTGTTTCGTCTACTTGAAATTCCATTTTTGAAGGCTTGTAATTAAATAAAATAATATATTTAACGTAAAAGCAAATAGAACACTTTGTGGAGCAGAAAATTTTCTTTCGAATGACGGATAACCTTTACATTTTTTTTAATGCTTGATGCTAATTTTTAAATTTGGAAAAAAAACAATTAAAATTAAAATAAGAACACATTGTTTTCAACCACTTAGTATTTAATTGATTACTAACCAGTTTCGAAGCTACACAAGCTTCCTTATCAAGGTATGATTTAGTGATGAATATTAATCTATTTTATGTTTAAACAGTGTCTACTAAATCTAATACATAAATACACACTGTAGTTAGTATTTAGTAGATACTTTAAATAATAAAATAGGATAATATTTATTACTAAAATATAATTTGATAAGGAAGCTCATGTAGCTTTGAAATCAGTCGGTAATAAAACAAATATTGAATTATATAATGAACTAGCGGACCCGACAGACGTTATCCTGCCTGAACTTTGGTTGCCTGCTATTAGCTTGGAAAAAGACTTTTCATTAATAAGTATGTACCTAGGTACTTGTTTATGATTGAATTCCAAAATTTAAAATGGTTTCTATTGAAATATTGAATTTAAGTAGGTACCTAGGTACTTGTTTATGGTTGAATTTCGAAACATAAAATAATTCATTTTTAAATATAGAATTCTTTTTGCATATGTCGAACTCAGCTCTTCTCACCAACAGGGGTGCACATTATTCATGAATGCGATTTTCAAAAATGTATTGAATGTCAGTTAATATTATTTTAGTATTGCCAAAAATCCAGTAAAAAGAAATAAGTGGGAAGAAATTATAAGGAATGTAAGGAAAGAATCTGATTGAAATCCATAAATAGCGAATGTTGTTTGTGAACATTCAAAAACAAACTTTTTTAAACATAAAAAAACAACATCCTTTATTTTTTTTGTAGGTGCATTCTCGTCGAATGCAACCCTGGTAGGTCGATGAAAAACATATTTATGCTTCTAACTTTTTTTTACAGATTCGATTGTAAATTTTAATATCTACAAACACGCACAACGCAAAGATCTACATTTCGCTGAAAACCGCACGTAAATCGGTTAAGCCGTTTAGGAGGGGTTCAGTGACATCACACGTACAGAAGAATTATATATTTATAAAGATAACCACAAAGTTAATGCATTCAATATAAATTCTATATAAAAAAAAACTTCAATTTGTTTTGTATATGAGCTACCAATTTTTTTACAAAAATCTTACTTACTTCAAACCAATTTTTGAAATAAAACCAGTATCAAAAAAAATAAAAGAATTATGAGATTTGATACTAAAAGACATCTGAGCGTTCTGAACACTGTACCCCATCATGTTTTATTTCTTAACATTAAACATCATTGCATTGTAATTTCTAAACTTGAAAACTTATTTCTAACAAGTTTTTTTGGTTAAATTAAAATACTGGCTGCTCTCTCTATTTTTAAATCAGCAAGATAAAAGACAAACATTTTATGTTTGGATTAACATAAAAAAGATACAATTGTTGACATTATGCGAACTGTCGTCACAAAGTACTTTCAACTTAATGCAGGTAGTAAATGTGATAAAAATAGACATTAAATACAACCTTGCATGACAATATTAACTTGCCTCACAAAGTAACTAATAAAGGGAAAAAAGATGTTTAAAATTATTTATCAATAAAAGCAAAAGAATTTTCAGTGACATATTTGTTTTAAAACTTTTTAATGTAATGAGGCAGAGATTTGTACTATTTTGAATGCAAAAAACTTGAAATATGAGCATCAGATTTAATATAATTTAATTTATAATTTAACACTATTCTTCTCTTTTGCATATGAATTAATTCACTTTTGAGTCAGATTTTCCAACTTGATTAAGTACATAAATTTAAAAGTGGCATTTATATTTTGTTAAATAATATTTTTGGGCGAATATTATCAATTGCGTAAGAAAACGTTGTGAATTAGATTAGTTAATATTGACTCAATATGTTGTATGATTTAAATCGGAAATTTTGCAAAAAGAAAAAATAGATATTTTTTTGTAATAATGAATTAGGGGGATGAGTAAATAGTTATAATATGCAAGAAGAAATGTCACTTACCTTATCACGACCGTTATATGTTGAAAGCAACTCACAAATATCATCCATCGTGAATTATTTCAAAAGTGATAGTGTCAACACTCGGCGATTCTAAATGTGCCATATGATAAGACCCGTAATCTCAAGCCGCACTTTCACTTTCGTTTGAAATTGCCTAAAGCAGTCTCATAATAATGTAGGCGATAGTCACCAAGTAGGAAATATTACATTTAGCATACCAACTTACTATTGTAGTCAACCTTGAAGTTCAGCACTAGTTAAAGTTTAACCTATAACATATTTTGGACATAATTCCGACATGTCAACGTCAATGTCAGCTGTTAACGAACGGCTAGAAGAACTAATAATGCACACTACATGTATTTTATACACGGAAAGCGTGTTACGTGATATTACATTGTTGTATATTTTTTATGCTTTTTACAATTTTTTTTTGGATTTACGGTGTTTGTTGTATCATTTAATAAAATTAGCAATATTTTTAAAACAATAATGATTATAATGTGCTGTTGGTATATATTTTTTACTTTAATTACTAGCTTTTAATATGAATAATAATATTACCTACATTTGTATATTACACGATATTTCATTATTCTTATTTAACAAATAATAACATAAATCCATTTTTATTTGTCATTAATTTTGCGATTTCGGATATATATTTAATAAACAAACAAAAAAAAATATCAATAATTAAAGGAATATTCATATTTATTTTTATTTACAATTTAAATATTCTAAAAATAGTTTTGATCAAGTCGAATTTGCATTATTTAACAATGAAAAATGTTATAAATACATACTTGATGAAATATTCCTTCAAACATATTATTTTCACTCCATGTTATTATTTTTTTAATGGGGGTTTTTTATTAATATGCTTTCGTTGAATATATTAATTTTCAAAAGTTTTCCGATATCAATTGAACTGTGGTGGTGCAGTTTAATTTTTTTGGTCATGGAACCTTAATTAATCTAACTTTTTTTGGCGGAACCCCATCTTGACAATAAAAAATAAATTGACATAAATGTTATTTTTAAGACCCATACGACACATTATTATTTGCATGCTGTAATGTTTGACTTGAAAAGAAAAACAGTATTTTAAATCAAAACATTTTACAGGTATTTTATGTTAAGAATGTTTTTTTTTTAGATTTACTTATAATAGCACAAAAATTAGGTTTAATGTCCGACATGGTGAAACTATTTACCGATAAAAATGTCGGCCTTTTTTATACGATAATACGCCCTATCTCTTGGAACCCTTGTGGTGACCCTTCCACAAAACCCCAGGGTTCTGTGGAACACCTTTTAGGAACTGCTGCCTTAGGAAGTTATTTAGATTAACATATATGTGATAAATCAAATGTGATGGTTTTTTAAAGAAATGAAATTATGACTAAATGTGAAATCACTGTGAATGGGGTTACACTAAAACAGGTAGAGGAATTTGTGTACCTGGGAAGTGTGTTTACTGGGGATGGAATGACTGAGAAAGATATTGAAAGGAGGGTGAGTGCCGGGAACACAATGAGCGGTACACTTAAATCAACCTTGGCAAATAAATGTTTGTCGCAAGAGGCAAAATTAGCAGTTCACAATGGAGTCCTGGTCCCGACCCCGACCGAAGTATTGACTTGGAAAAACAAGGATGAAAGTAGGTTGAATGCTGTCGAAATGCGATCTCTCAGGCGAATGTGTGGTGAAACTATGTACGATAGATGCACAAATGTTGAAATCCGTACATTATGCAAGGCTGAGACAAGCATTATTGACAAAATCAAGAAAGGATCTCTGCGCTGATTTGGACATGTAGAACGAATGGACAGCGAAAGAACTGCTAATAATATTTACAATGCGAATGTTGATGGATGCAGAAATAGAGGAAGACCGAGAAGGACATGGCATGACCAAATCCAACAAATACTTGAAGATGGACATGTTAAAAGTCAGAATAATCGGCGCGCATGCATGAGAAGATGTATAAATGTAGAGGAAGCGAGATCTATATACAAAGATAGAGCGATGTGGCGTTTTATCCTCTCTGCCTACCCTTACGGGGAAATGGTGTGATGGTTTGTTGTTGTTGTCGTAGTTAAATGTTAATCTTAATTCTGTAGGGGGTTATATCCACTCATTGTCTATAAACATTTTAACAAACTCAAAATATGATTGATTAAACCAACAGGAAGTATAAAAACTGAATAATGCTTTCAAGCGTTGCCAACAGCTAAAAGAATTGAAGAAACATGAATGTTCAAACATAGGCAAAAAGGTAAATGTTACAGTGTATCATGTACCAACTGAAACCAGCAAATGATAGGTCATAAGCCCTATAAATTCTTAGACATCCATATTCCCTTTTCCAATTTGCTATCCACCTCTGTTGTAATACAGTAGAACTCCGTTTATTCGAGCTCCAGTCATCCGGAAACTTCTAAATAAAGACCTCGCTGCTCGTAAACAAATTTCTTCATCAAAGCAAGTAAGTTTGCTGGACATGATTAAGTAAGTTTTTAATGTGTTCCAATTTGCTGTATTGTTTAAAAAAACTATAAAAAAGTGATCTTAGAGCAAGTTTTGCATTTTCATTCAAAACATTGCCTTTATTCAATTGTTAATCCAACTATCCAGATTCCTGCATATCTGTATAACGTCCGCCACTCATTGATCCGGATAATTGAGTTTTACGGTATGTTAAAATAGATGACTTATGGGAAGTCGAGCTTTTTTTTATTTATAAATAAAACTGGTGCATAACTAAATAATATTTATGTGTTATTTTGACATCGTGAAGATTTTTTAAAGGATTTTTTTTTGTAAATTCCCGGTTAAAATTCAGTACCTTTGACGTCATCACTTCTCCGCGTGTCTGTAAAACAAATGAAACTGCGAAACGAGCCAACCTGACAAAAACTGAAGCGAATGTCACGTTCGTGAAAAAAGCAACTACGCTATTCAAATGAAAAATAATAATATCACAATACACATAATTACTACCGACAACTGACTTGGACAATTTATATTTATTTATTTGTTATTTTACAATTTATGTAATGTTTATTATTTTATTTAAAAAAAAACAAACAGTCGTCAATGATATAATAACATAAAAAGGTACGGTTCAAAGACATACCAGCGAAGTTTACAAATAAAAATTATAATGTTTTTTTTTCATCTATTGATATATTTAACACGCCCCTTAATTTTTTTAAAAATAAATTAAGACTTATTTTTTCTGGCTGTGATACGGTCCCACTTGCAATTTAATGATGCTCACACTTACACACACCTGAACACTTAATCCCACACAAATACACACAAACACACCTCTACACTTACTCTCATACAAATACACATAAACACACTCTTTTATTGTATCACAATATAAAAAAAATATTTTCATTAAAAAAATAGTATAAACTTAAATATAAAATATTTTGAAAAGAGTTTACAAAATTATTTTTAAATAATTAAAAGGCGGAAAAAACCCGACGACGATGCAAAACGTGGTTTAAAATATTATGTAAAGGTGAAATCTTTGTATTGTCAACAAGGCCGAGAAAATAATTTTAAAACCCAATGTACTGTACAAGTAACAGGTTTTAACCGTCCGTTAAGCTAGGGTTTCCTAGGACATTGGTGCCTGTATCTTAACGGTCGTAGTGAATGCTGATGCGGTGGACAGCCGTCGTAATGGTGACTAGAGAGTGGTTTACAAGGAAAACGGTGTTGGTAACATTTATCTACACCGTTTTCCTAGGAAACCACTCTCTAGTCACCGTTACGACGGCAATCCGCCGCATCACCGTTCACTACGGCCGTTAAGATACCGGCACCGCTGTCCTAGGAAACCCTAGATTTACACCCAATTAACTTCTTCGCCGAAAAAATATTTTATTACTGAATAATCACAACGCCTACTTTGCTGCAATCCCATAGCACGTATGTATCGAATTAGTATAAAAAATGAATAATCAAACATTGCGTCAAAATTATTTGATGCCAGACAATTTTGATGAAATCGTAATTGAACGTATAGTTTTTCTGTCATTCTCTCACAAATGCCTTCCCGATACTGCACGAAAAAGACAACTGCACGTGAGACTAATTTAGCCTAACTAAAATCGACAAAATCGTCGTTAGTCTGTCCCGTTCTCTGCACGCCAAAACTGAACCGATTTGATGACTTTTTTTAAGAAAAAGAATCAAAATAAAATTTCCTCTGTTGGTACATTTTCTATTTTTCACCATATTTGTATATCGTACGTCCGAAGACGCCAGATAAAATTGGACACTTTCTTTAGTTTTTGGATGGTTCTAGCTCCCTCAAGAAGCAATTTATCAAAAAGGCAAAATAATAGAGACACGCCAATGGTGAATATCTATCATTATCATCATTCCCTTTCCACAGCAAATGGCGCATAGGACACTGCATTGGTACACCAATCGCAGTGTATCTTGATCATTTTTCTTACATGGAGGTAAGATGATCAGTCTTAAGCTTCAGATACCAGTCCAGGGACTATGAAATATTCTAGTGTAAAAAAACCGTTTTAAATCAATACTTCATAACCATGTCGGGATCAAACTCGAGACCTCTTGTCTGGTAGACAAACGCGCTGACCATTACCGACTATCTTTATGGTTTTTTTAATTAATCTATTTATTGTATGTACA
>NW_028279780.1:0-55062 GCF_059751315.1 Micrasema longulum
CGTAAAAGTTTTAAAAAAACGTGTCTCCTGAAATAAGATGTCTGTCCTTCGGTAATTTATCTAATCCAACCTGTTATTCTACCTGGTACTTTCTTTACCTTTCTTCAACTATACTTTTGTCCTGGACGGGTAGAGCGAATATTGCTCTGTCATTGTCATGTTTGTAGAAAGACCCAAAAATCCATTGTGAAGTGAAGGGAGACTCCCGAGGCACCTAGCGTGAAGTTACAATCGAACTAAGTAATTATTTAGCCCATGTCTGAACGACAAACAATATAAAAATGGCCTACCCCTTATTTCCTGCACCAAATTTATCACTCAGGTAAATCGTAATCTTCGTTTAATAATATGTTTTTATTGACTTTTTACATTTGAATTCAATGTGGATAATTATAGATAGCTACATATTTTTAATGTCAAGGATGGTAATTATCAGTCAATCTTTTCATTAGGATCTTAATATGGTTGAAATATCGTATTTTTATTCAATTAAGGTCAAATTGATTATTACGCGAGTCTCATTACGTACACACTTCAAAAATTTTAACTATCCGTACTAAGAAAATCACAATCTTATATTTGTCAATGATGATGAAGCCCACTTTGAAACATTTCATAGACTCGTAATGTAATTGATTCTTTGTCTGGAAAGTAAGTCAATCAAAGTCATTTTCTTTTTGTTTATTAATTTTATTTTGCACCGCATTAAGAAATACGAATTGTAAGTTACTGTAGTTTATTCAAGTTAAGGCGTTTTTGAGAGTAACTGATGTATTATGTGGAGATTTCATATGTTTGACTGCGAAATAATTAAGGATATTTCTTTTGTGATTGAAAAAAAAAAATATTGGTCGTATTAAGATAAAATTATGTTTTATAAAATTCATGTTTGAGGCATTAACTAAAGAAAATAAAGTTAATTTGGTAATTTTCTTCTTTTTCTTTTAATTTCCCAGATATTTAAGTTTTCTAATTTCTTTTAGTGCACTCTTGTCTAGTTTTAAAGATCGTATTCTTCTCACTTTACATTTTCCATCTATACAAGAACAACATAGTAAAAGGACTTATTAGCTCCACATGTTTTGATGTAATATATATATATATTTTTTTAAAATAAAAATAAATATTTGCGTTCTTATGATTTACTCAAATATTTAATTTTGAGGGCCATTTTAAACAAGTTTTAAATAACTCACTATTAGAAAATGGGAATCAAGTTGGGGTAGAGTAGGATTCGAACCACGGACCTTTAATCCCTTGAGTCCTGGACACTAGCCACAGGACCACAACCCGATTAATCAGTGTTAAAATAAAACAGGATAAGATTCATTAGTTTATTATACCTTGATAAAGAAGCTTGTGTTGCTTTGAAACCGATCGGTTGAAACCGAAAGTTGTTTCACATATATTTGATTAAAATTGCATTTATTTATCAGCTTTGGTTAAAATGTATGAATTGCTCGAAGCTTATTTGGCCTCACGCGTAATCATAAAGAATTAGTAGACAGGGAGAGACTAATGTCTCTTACTTTCGCTCATCAAATCTTGTCATGCATATCTGCAAATGGCAAAAATTACAACGTTCTGTAAAGATTTAGTAAAAGAACGTGATCCATAGTAACATTTTTGGCACCAGTAATTATTATGCTAATTCTACTAACTATAGAATAGACTTCGCTAAACAGTCAGGGACTGTCGGTTTCTCGGTATTATTTACAGGAGAGCAGGGAAGGGCGTTGTTACTTTGGACCCGTGTTACTTAAGAGTCCGCTCTACCCTACAATAATTGCTACTAAATAATATTGATAAATTGTAACACTTTTTCAAGATAATCAGTTTAATCTTCAGATTATGGAAAAAGTCTGCTAAACGTTGCAGTGAAAAGCACATTTAAAAATTAAGATTTCATAATTCTTTAATTTTGCTGGTAATTAAACTGGGATCTCGTGTATTCTAAATAAACTTACCACTATACCAATACGCAAACAATTTTCATGTTAGCTTTGTAAGCGCGATGCATGAATTCTATTTCCGACTTAATCAATATGATTAATTGATAATATGATTAATCAATATGACAAAATCACTCGCAAACGAGTGAAGGCGTATATAATAAATAATCAAAATGAAATACAAATTTAGGTGATATTTACTCTAATTTTACACAGTTACTTAGTGTAAACTTTCAGGTAGACCAAGAAGTGTTAGAATGACCCGGTGCATGGTAGCCAAACGCGCCAGGCGGGGATTTTATTCCCATAAAATGGCAAATGGTATTCAAAATGAGTACCTACCTATCATTAGATAGGAGACACCCCTCCAAAAGCAGTGCAGCGTATCTTCGTAAATGAGACAATGAATTGTGTACAGCGTACTACACCCCAGTCCCAGAAACAGAAGAGCTAAAACACTGGCCATCGAAAATGGCCACGCTCGGTTACTTCCCTACCTTTCCCCTTCCCTCGCGTACCAGCCACCCCTTCCCCCCCTCCACGACATCGTGGTTGCCGCACTGTCTATCGTTCGATCTTCCGTTTTGGTACCTCTTCTCTACTTTTTATGTACAGGCAGTAGGGAAATTTCTACAGCGCTATTAGATTGGCGGCTCGTGAGGAAAAACAATCATCTTTAAAAAAAACTACCCATTAACCAACTAAAATAATATTTAAAATAAAATTTGTGCGGAAAATTAATTTTTGATTTTATCTCTTAAACTTTTTTTGCCCTAGTAAAAAAAATATGATAAAAATATCACAAAATGGAATACAGCCTTTAAATTTAAAACGTCAGTGAATTCTACATACCCAATTATATAATATTAATTAATTAATTTTAAGAGTTTTTTATTAGATAAATAAAAGAATAGTGATACTTTAATCCACAAATTTGGAATATCTAGTGACCGGTTTCATCGCTTTCGCGACATCTTCGAGACTGGTATCTTTATTTAGGAGTTCAATGTATTTATACAAAACAGAGGTAAGGATAGATTATTCAAAGTTATATGAAAGTAAATTAAATAAAGTTATTTTTGTCTTAAGGATCATAATCAATTTTTTTTTCGGGTTAACTAATGAGATGATATAATGCTATTTTAATGAGTTTAAGTATTTTATTTTATTTTTAGTGTCTCATCCTTCGTGAGTGTGATTTTTGTAAATAATGATTTCTGAAAAACAAAGGGTAAAAAGTCATTAGTAAAAATATATTACAATGGGTAAAGTAATGGAGAATGCACGTGTGTTATCTGTTCATTAAATAATTCTACGTCGGGTTTATTTTTTAATCTATTAATCTAAGCGATGAAACCGGTCACTGGATATTCCAAATTTGTGGATTAAAGTATCACTCGTCTTTTATTTATATAATAAATTACAATGAACTTCCATCAAGAATTTTCACTTACAAACTTGACAATTTTAAGAGTGTTTTGTGATAAAACGAAAAAAGCTTATTTGTTGTATATCTAAGTATCTAATAACAGGTAAAAACATGTCTGCTTTATATTCTGTTGCCTATAAGTATTTTACCACAACATCAAAAATTACACGAAAATGCATAAAATAAAGACAATTAAAAAACTAAGCATAGTTATAAAATTATATTTAAAAAATAGAGTAGCGTGGTTTTCTATTCTCTCTATCTTCTTGTTATATATTTGGTATCAATAAACGCAATCTTTGTAGGTACAATAAATATACGCAACAATGTAATTTAAAAATTCTTGCGGAATGTATTTGTATTTATTTTGATTAAATTTACCGAGTTTATGCCAGAATATTTATTTCATTACTACCTACTTCTATTATATATTAACATTATTATAATAAAAGTGAGAAAATTTATACGAGTCGTCTATTTAAGCAAAGGTAGGCACCGGAGGTACCTGAATTCGAATCTACCTTTCGTAACAACGGCCCGGCCCATGCACCTTCGACAAAATGGCTGCCCGATTTTAGTTCTGTTTCCCGTCACCGCACCGCGCTGGTCGCCATATACATCTACGTCAGCTCTCCATACGAAAGCCTTCTACTAAATAATAAACACTGCTCGCGCCGTACTGTCGAATTTTCCGACTTTAATAAGTGAAAAGTGAAAGAAAACTCGCGGTGAAAAGCGCAAAACTGTGACTGAATTGAAGTTTAACATGTTGTCGTGAATTTGAGTGGGATTTTCAATCGACTGCAGTCATGACGAAAGGGAAAACAGAACAAAACAGTGCACTTTACCAAACCTGCAAGGTAAGTTTGAACTGAAAGCTTGTTTATGAAGTTAAACCCACCTGTAACCGCCAACTCTCACTACACGATGCGCTGAGATTTACTACATTCTCAAAAAAATATTTGAAATGATTTCAGTGTGTTTTCATAAAATAAACAATTATTTTAATCGATTTATTTAACGAAAAAAATATCCAATGTTCGAGTGTAGCCGCAAAAATCTATTTCCTTAAAATCGTAAAACAACGAACAAAAATATTTTTATTTGGTGTTTTAACAAATTGATAAATCACCAGTAGTGTAAACAAAACCATTACAAATGGATTATTCTCACAATTCTAGCAATATTGAAAGTACAATATATTTATATTTTTCTGTTTCGATATGTTGTTAGACTTTTCGTGTTTCAAAAAGCTATGTATGCTGATAATATTTTTGAAGAATTATACTTATTTATTCAATTCTAATATCAAACATAAAAATATAATAATCTTCTTCAGTTTTTAAGATTCATTCTACCGACTTCTACGACTGCAAAGGTAGAAAAAACTTAGTATACATGTACATATACATATAAATACATAAATATTCTAAATATATTTACGTATACCTATGTTAATTACTATATAGTGCCTTCATTATCTCGTACAATAGGTACCTAGGTACCTAGAATGAGTCATGTTCTACAAAGACTCGAGTAGGTACTATTTCTTCGGAGTCTGCTACAGTTATTGTCTTCCGCTTTGACCCCGACTAGTTAGACCGAGTTACATGTAGAGCAAGACACTAACAATACTGCAATGGTTAATATTTGCACTTACTTTGTCTGCATATTTTGTTGTTTCAATTAATTGACAGATAGACACGGTAATCGATATAAAAGTCTAGGCTGGCTGGAAACAAACTCGTTTCGTGAATCATATCTTTATAGAATTTTATTATCTCCTCACGCCTCAAAATTTACCAGTTGAGAGTTAAAAGTATCGTAGTAAACCATACTTATCTAGGTACTTTTATATAAATCATATAACATTACCTACGTAATATTTCCCCACCTTGAGATAAATCAGGGCATTATTTTCGGATATGATTTGTCTCTCTGTCATTAAGACTACACAATTTTGTACGATTCTTAGAAAGCACAGCCGTTGTTCAAGAGTCGTCAGATATTCAACAATATCAAGTTGAAAGTTCACGACAACTTGACGCCACATTAGCATAAGTACTTAACATAAATTATTCGGCAATACTGCAACCGCATAGGAGACATTTAACCGTTTTATGACGTGCCTTTGAACTCGACGAAACCTTGGAGTCTCTTACGAAACGAGATGAAGCAGTGGTCTGCAGTGTTGCTGTTCCCTCTGACATCGTACACGAGGATTGGTCAGAGAGGGATGAATATAATGCTTTTGATTTTGATATCGTGTAATGGGCAGTATAGAGATTCTATAGAACTTGTGGTCTGAGCTATTCGAATTTAAGAGGCTTCATTCGATACAAAATGGCGGGAAATCTTATGAGGCTTTGGTTTTGTGTTTATGTACACTTTTTTTCAATAAGTGTTGGATTTTATTTGATAATTTCAAACTAATTTAATAATAATTTTATATAATATACCTGTACTTGTATAAAACGTAAAAATACAGAAATGATATGATGAATGCATATATTTTTGAAAGCATTGACACTAAACTTGTTATTTTACCAGTCTTTCAATTATAAAAGTAACGGAAGTTTGCTTAAAAAATATAGACAAATATTTAGTATTTGCGGATTTTAAATACACATAAAAATTTCTATGTAATATTTGAACAAAAACTGACTTCCTTTGCGGAGTAAAACCAAATAAACATTCTTTAGGAAAATCCGCTATTTGATTTCAGTTACTTTCGTCAAGACATTGAAAATTAGAATTGTATTAATTGGTCGAACTACTGCGAATGCATTGTACTACTTGTGTTTTGAATAGCTAATAAAAGCAAATCTTCACCATACCGTGAATATCTTCACGGATTAAAGAAGATCTTACAGATTTACTCTGGTGCTTTTATTAACCAGATCGTCTGGTTGAATTAAATAATGGCTTATCAAAGCATAATCGTTAATAACGAATGGAAACAACTAAGATATTTAAATCACGTCACTGCGTTTTTGCTTTTCAAACGGAATTTGGTATCTAAGACAATTACATTTTCAAAATTCTACTAGTGATTTTAATTTTTTGAGAGATTTTTCATCCTTTTTGGGCATGTTAAAAAAGTTTAAAAATATTATCATTAGGTTCTAGAAACGCATTGATTTAAATTAGTTTGAACGCTTGATTTACATTTTTCCCATACTATTTCAGAAGATGTAATTTCAATTTACATTGTTGTTTTTTTTATTCCATCAATATTTTTAAAAAAACTATATTTTTTTTTGTAAAGTGATAATTATTTATTTTGTAAGAAATATGTATTTATCATTTAGAAAAGAAATAAACGTACATTTTATGAGATTTTAATTATGTATTACATGAACAATGCACGTAAACATCAGCGCACACAACGGTAATGCACTGAACCATACATATGTAGTACACCTGAATAATTTCAATTTATGATCTTCAATTAAAATCCTTTGAGAAAATACCTGCATAAATAAATATTATATTTGAATCACCTTCTTCATCTCTTCTTTAGGTCAATAATTATTTCGTCTGATTGTATATGAGTATTTGTAAATTTAAATATTTATTTTTTTAGGAGAGAGATAAAATCAAATTCTCTAAGTTTTAAGTATTACAATAAATAAATACGAATCAACTTTATTTATGAATGAATGAAATAAATAAAATGTTTCTACAGCGCAATTTCCAATAGCTTTTTACAGTATTTACCGCCTCATTTCTAGGAGTATGTAAGTTGTACAAATTGAAGTCATAGTTTATCCTACAATATTTCGTTCTACAATTTGTGCAGGAAATGTTTCTATTCTATTCTCAGTATGAAGAATATAAAGTACACGATGTGTTCTTATAAGGAAATATGCTTCATTGTCTGCTATTGAGTATCTGTTTTATAAAACTGACTTGGATAATACCTTGTCGGCTTTTATTGAACGCGTTAGATTGAGAAAATGTCTACTTGAATAGGAAAAGGATAATTACGATTGAGACTTGTATAATTATAAACATTCCATTGAAAGGTCTATTGCAGCTGTATAAACCTATCGGTTGTTACTGTGACGAAAGACAGAATTACACAAAACAGTTGTATCTGTCACAAACCGCAGCATAATCACATTGCTATATTCTGTAATTCGTACCATGGAGATTATTGCACCTACATTAATAAGTTTTTTAAAAAAAGAATTTATTTATAATTTTTAAAAACCCGTTATGGTTATATAAGAAATATTAAAGGGTCTAGTCATATTGTCTCGTTTGGTTATTTGTGGTCATCATAAATATGGTTTTTAAGGTTGATTTTAAATTTGTCCCCAATATATTTTTTTGAGTTACTACTACTCACTTGCCTTACTAGGCATAATTGACATTATGAATACTTAAAAATAATTAATTATAGAAACAGAACTCCATATTTTTTATGGTATCCTTAATTCTAACTAAAATAAATATTTGCGTATGTTTTTTATTATCTAGATACAAAGGAAAAAAAATAAAAATTCTTATTTGATTTTTTAATGTTTTATTTTTTAGGTATGTAGACAATATGCAACATCCAGCATAAAAGGTTCAAAAATGCAGAAATATTAGAAAAATATGAAATAAAGTTAATTATGAACATTTATGTATATGACAGTGAAAGTTGCGAAAACAATTATAACTTTAAAAAATACAAAGAAATCGCCGTTTGAATATTAGCTGAATTACACTTTTGACGGAAAACGTGCAACTAACTTTTTTTTCAAATTATATCAGTTTGATCTCGGTGGCGATTTTTGAAATAAACTATAAAAAAAGTATATAAATACATTAGTCGCCGAGTAATGAAAATGTTTGAAATCACGTTTATACTCCGATTGTCGGTATGTAGCAGATCGTCTACATTGGGCAGTGTAGTTAATATAGTTTCATTAAAAAAATTAGAATAGGAATAGTTCGATCATTTCTGAAACTGTAAAAATAAAGCAATGAATCTGATTTTCAAAAAAGTTTGTGTATTCAAATTGTAGGAAAAAATCCAGAAAATCCATAAAAGAAGGAGATCCACTCTCCAAAAACTCAATGATTTTTATGGATTTTATGATTTAGGGACGCAGAAACGTAGCTAATTAAGAAATTAAATATAGTATCAAACCATCAAGGCTACAAAATTAAACAAAAGTATTTATTCATCGTATTATACATTATAATTCGGCCCTTCGTTATGATTTTGTAATCTAAGTTATGCAGCAATAAATGTAGAGCGAAACGTGTGTATGAAGTAGGTAGCTAGGTACTTGTATATCAACAAAATGTTACCGGAGTGATAGCGTTGTAGCGTAGCATTCCATCATATTGTGTCACTATAAAAGGCTTCATATATGCATTATTATAATATCTACTCATGAAATATGATAAAGGATACTCTCGCACGTTATGGTCCGCACTGATGCGGTGAATCAATCTAGAAACAATTAGAATGTTGAAAAAATCCGTTTTTTGCAAATGATACGGAAATTGTATCATTTGTGCAAAATTTTATTATTGTTAAAACTAAAATATCAATTATTAAATAAAACGTGGTAATAAATAACTAGCAGCTCTGATAAATGTTTAAGGTTGCATTAGTTACCGATCGTTGATGTTTTCTCCATACGAAACAAAATCTCAAAATAAAAACATGTTGACGTTGGAAAAGCAAATTTCACTAAACGACATGTAGCCAACTTTACAGAAGAGCTAATAATGTTAAGAGTGTTTTTTTAATTATTAATAAAAAAACATACTTTATTTTTTTATTTAAATTATGCAGGAATCACGCTAACATAATAGGGATAGATGAGATTTTTTTATTAATTAAAAAAAAACCTCAATTGGCTCTTCTGTTAAGTTTCTACATGTCGCTGGGTAAATTTTGCTTTTCCAACATAGATGTGAATTTATAACATATCATATGATTTCATACTTCTGTTGAGAGATGGTAAAACATGATTATATGTATTTTTTTATAAACGTTGAAGGCAAGCTCTGAAAAATCGGAATTTAGGTTTAAGATTTTTTTATCATAACCTTTTAGCACAATATGCTGAAAAATCCAGTGTTAAATATATAATAATCTATGAATTGTACAAAGGGACAATGTCTCTAAATAAATAAATAAATAATGTAAAACTTAATATGCTTAAAAAGGATATTTCATATTTAGCCATCTTTCAACAGACTTGTAACTAACAAAATGTATGTAGAGAATTGGCACTGAACAACATTTTTCGAGTGTGAGAATAAATTAGTATTGAGACTCCCAAGAATTTAAATTCACTAATCTTTAATAATACAGTTTACACGGTATCTAATTAATAACTCTGCAATACTGGTTTTCATTAAAATGTATGCTTCAGTTTGTGTTTATCAAAGGTTTTATTTGATTATTTATCAATACGACATGCTCTAGTGAAAGGAGTGTGAAAATTTAGTTTCTTTCTTTGGTATAATTTTACATTACGCTTTCGCGTAACTCAGAGCAGGAAACATTAATAAAAGCAGGATTCGTACTGTTAGAAACTTGCATATTAATAACACTGCTCAATTACATTATGCGTAACGAAATCTAAATAGATACTATTCACCTTACTGAAATAATAAACTACCGCAAGAAGTACGTTTACCTATCACCATATCGCCTAATATCCCTAATTATCCTCTTGGGTCGGCTGAGTATATCTGTTCAAATAATATATTCATCCAATTTAGTTTGGTTTTTCAGAACTCTTAAATATTGTTTCATTTCGGTACTTTTTAATGAAATCCAACAAGTTTCTGACAATTGAACCATAGGCCTGCTATTAAGGCTAATTTGCTTCGAACGCTTGACAAATTTATAACACTACTTACAAGAAAAAACCGTTATTTATTAACATCAAATAAACTGCTATGTAAAATTGTGAATTTTTATCTAAGTTGTTTAATTGTGTTTTTTTAAAGGTATTTGGTTAGTATTTAAAAAATAATTAGAAATTATTGTATGCGTCGATAGGAGAAATACTCTCCTGATCTGATTTAATTTCCGTGTATTTTTTTATTCAGAAACATTTATTTATTTATTATTATAACTAACGGTCGTAGCCAATTTGTACAAAATTAAAGTTGAACACAAAGTTACATTATATAAAGAAAACATAGTGAATTTTTATGGTTAAACTCAATAAAAGTAATGTATAGTAAAAAAAGTAATAAAAGATTTATAGTAAAAGAGTCAAGTATAGAAGAAAAGTAATTAAAAAGATATGCATTTTATTGACTTCTTTATTATTTTTCTAACTCAGTTATTTACGACTTACAGAAAGTAGCTCCAAAATTGAATTCAAGTAAATTATTTCAACCCAAATATTTGGTTTTATTAAATGTATCTCTTGGAATTTTATGATGATAAACAATTATTATAAACACATAAGACAACATATAAAGCGCACCCTTTCGTGAAAAAGATAATGTAAAAATGAAATTGGCACCTCGGTTGACAGTTAAGTATAATTATTCTAATACTTGAGTCGAGGTGTCGGGTGTTCCGGCGGTAAAAAATAAACTCACCTTGAAATAGTTAATTTAAGCAATTTAATTTATGAGGTGCGTGTTCTATTAGTGAATCATCAGTGTATTTATGGGGAAACTCAAATGATCCCCTATTACTTGCTCCCTTAAGTACAACGCCAACGTGACGTAGTCAAACAATATACAAGTTTCGCGACAGGTGCTACCGGCAGTATATCAAAATACATTTTACACGCAAACAAAGGGTACGGAGTAACAAAGACACCTGTAACTTGTTGAAGGACAATAGTGCATTTTAAATGCTAGGGGTTTTGGAAGGCCTTATAGAAAACAATCTATTCATAAAAAAATATATCCCCGAAAGCAAAATGCTGTCGCGTGTCGTATGTTCCATATGCTTTCAACACATGTGCTTTTCGTAGTAATATTTTATGATGAAATTAAATGGGGAGCGTTCAACTAATCAAAATATTTTATCAATCTGTGTTGGTGGGATACAATAGTTTATGTAATTGTCTTGTGAAAACTTGTAATAATGGAAAAGTAAATAATACGGCTTATGTAATTTCTTGCAGGTATTATGGCACCTCGACATTTTTCGAAGAAGCTTTCGGGAGCTTTCTGGACACGCATGTATGGGGAATGCTTGCATCTTCTGCGCACTCAAGGTAAGATACTTTTTTAGCCCAAAAACTCTTGAAACAAAATGATTTTAATGAGCTAACTGAAAAATTAAATGATGGATTACTTTTGTGTTTATTTTTTTTAAACGTAGTTAATGGGTTATGCCTCGACACATTACGGATTATCTTGTTAGTAGGGAGTTATTAGTTTATCCCTTATTTTCTGTTGTATTAATATCTCTACAAAATTGCCTAAAGGGAATTATTAACAAAATATTTTTCTTATTGTTCATCACTCTCAAAGAACCGATTTATGAAACTGCCAATTTCAATGAAGCTTAACAGTACATTAAAATTTTCATGACGTAAATAATACAAATTGGACTATTATATCATTATTAAACCATTTTTTTAATTAAAAAACCTCTTTAAATAGGGTAAAAATATTTATTGTTGTTTGAATAAACATGTACCTATATTATTAATGAAATAATACCGTCCCACTTGTGATTTAACAGACGTTTATAAAACTGTCGTTTCCCATTTCACCCACGTGATGTCCAACTATATCTCGTTTGTAAAGTCCATCACTACACACTCAATGGCTGAAATACACGAGTTAAAAAAGTCAACTTTTAATTGAGTGAAAAAGAAACGAGAGATCGGGGCCAGTTGTTCGAGGCACATTGATGTGCTGATTGAGTGATGTCTAGTTCTTAAAATGATCGCGGATTCGTAATCACGAGACGTATTATAAAAATTACTCATATTAGAGCATCGTGTTATCATTACGTGAGGTAGGTATTGGACGTAGAAAAAGTCATTAAGTTTTATTTCTTCCGTTAAAACGTTACGACATGATTTCGTGAAATTCAGTTTTATTTTTTATGTGTAACTGATGAAATGCATTATTTAAGTTACGCTAAGCTGCGAGTTCGATCCCCGACATGGTTAATACTAAATATTGATTAAAAAGGGAGTTTTCACGCCAGAATATTTTATAGTCCTATAACTGGTACATGTAGCGTAAGACCGATCATCTTACCTTCATGTTACAAAAATGATCAAGATGCGCTGCAATTTGTGTACCAATTTAGTGCTCTATGCACCATTAGGTGCGGAAAGGTAATGATGATGATGGAGCTACGAATAAGTAGTAGTAAAAAAAATTTTTTTTTTTGTTACTACTCTCGAGCCGGGTTGTGGTCCTGTTATAATATTGTGGACTCACGGGCCAAAGGTCCATGTTTCTAATCCCACTCTACCATAACTCGATTTCCAATTTTCCAGCCCAACTTATTTACGACTTTTAGAAAATGGTCTGAATTTTTTTATATTTTAGTAAATAGTAAAAACTTAAGTATTTCCTTTTTATTAAAAAAAATAAATCAAATTTGAATTTAGACTCTTGTTACAAGGACATTGTAACTAAAACTGGAGTTAAGAGTCTAGAGCCAAAATAAGATAATGAGAAACATATAATTTATACACCTTAATAAACCCGGCTCTTCAAAGGCTTGGAGCGCAAGAACTATTTGATTTACGGAGACTTGTCACAATAGATCTGGTCGCAGTATCATCAGAAGCTTGTTCGGTACTGATTCCAATTTTTCAAGAATAAGAATAAGACCTTAATAATTGTTGTAGGAATTTTATGTCACCCTTATTAAAATTTGGTATGGTTTAGGACATTGGATTAGAGGTGAGAAATTTGCGGCGCACTTATACATAACTTTAGTGTCGTTTTTTACATCCACCAAATCATTAAAGCGCATTTTGTCAAAAAAATAAAAGAGAGAAAATGAGTTTTATCGTGTTTTTTAAAATAAACTCTACGTTATTTATAATAAGCGGTATCAGCATTTTTCGATTTATTTTAACGCGGTTATATACGTGTACCTATCTAAAAGTGACCGCCAAATAAGAATGCAAATATTTTTTTATCAATAAAAAAAAAAAAAATGTTTCTGAAAAACACTGAAATGAGAAAAAAGTTATGATTTTCCAACATTCCGTCAGGCACTAATAGTACAAGAATGTATCTCTTATAAAAATAAGGTATTTTTAATGTTTTTGTTCTGTACTTTTCTTTTGATGTGTGACCAAAGCTTTTTGTTAAAGATCGCTCTTGCTTTTTGACACCGTATCTGATTTAATTCATTTTTAAGTTCAAATCTGACACCACGTGGGAGATGAACTCCCACGTGGGCCATGGAGGATACACAATAATTCTCATTACCATTCGTCCCACTATTATTATTCCGCTTTTTAGTTTTTCTGTCACTTGTCCGACAGATCGGCGCGTGTTAACTGAACTGGACTTATATAGATATGTACAATTAAGATTTTATGTATGTTTCTTTATTTTTTAGTATTTCAGTAAGTCTAAATAAATTCTTTGAAATCGTACCTATATTGAAGCCACTGCAATTATTAAAAGATGAAAAAGAGGCTTGTTGTTTTTAAAATCCCCTAGCACAGTTTGTCACTTTTCACGCCATAGTTCTCCGGAACTCTATGATGGTTCAACCGTCATATCATGTACTTAATTCTATTAATTTGATGTGTGACGATCAAATTTTCCGATTTAAAATATTAAAGTAGCGTTACGGGCGATAATGATTGTTAAATTAATAAAAAATGCCTAATTTATTTATGGCGACATAAAAAAACCTTAAACTGGGTAAAATATTATTATTTAGATATTTATTATAGATTTTTCAAAGTCCGAAGTCAACATTTATGAATTTCATAGTAAGAATGGTATTTTCATCACAATTTAACGTAGTTATGTAGAAAGCAACCAGCCATAGAAAAGTGAAACTGAGATAATAGCACCTTTGTGAAAATAGTGAATAATCAAATCTACACAACAGTTGGAATTTTTTTAACTTTGACAAAAAATAAACAAGTAAAACATTAGTTTTTTATATTACAAACAAGAATCTAATTATATATTTGACCAGTTTTAATGATTTTCAAAGTTCCGTAACATTTTTCGGGTGCTGTAAGTGTTTTTTGCAAATAGAGAAATGCCGATTTTGTGATCGAAACTATTTTCAGAAGGTGATTTTTACAGTTTTTTTGTATAAAACCGGTCTGTCTGTTTTAAGCAGAACATAGAATTGACCTTACTGAACTCGATAGCACAAATAAAATTTAAAATCGGGTTGTGGTCCTGTGGCTAGTGTCTCGGACTCACAGACCAACGGTCCGTGTTTCGAATCCCACTCTACCCCAACTCGATTTCCATTTTCTAATCGTGAGTTATTTACAACTGAAAATGGCCCTCAAAATTAAATATTTGGGTTAATCATAAGAACGCAAATATATCTTAAAAAAAAAAAAAAAACTAATTTTTTCGAAATTGTGGACTAGCTGCTTTCTGCATAACTATGTCCAATTATAAGGTGCATTAAGCAGGGTAATTTATTCACTGTCACTTAGTCCGATACTAGCTTTAAAATTTCACCTTTTTACCCTAAATGCCCTCAAAAATCCTTATTTTTAGAAGCATTTTTATAATGACAAACTACCAAAGTGTATTTAATTAATCTGAGTGCATTACTCGAGTCAAAAATCACTTTGACATGTCAAGTAAAAAAACTTAATCTGATGAAAACGGACAAAACACAAATTACTGTTTTTTTCTAAACGATCTTTTTTGACAAAAATCACTCTTCAATTTAGTCTTAGGTACGATTAAATGTTTGTATTGCTATCGAGTCCAATAAAAACACACATAAAATACAATTTAGTCATAACTAGATTTCCTCATATGACACTCTGACAGGTAAGTCGGCGTCGGGTCTTGGTACTTTTTACAAAGTTCGTAGTAATTTACTATAAGGCGGTAATCTCTGTTGACACGCTTGGAATACTTCGGTCAATGTATAATTAGATGCCGCTTTTAATTACTGTCACGTTGATTTATTGGAATTTTTTTATAAAGTCTGACGGAAATTCAGTCCAGATTTATATATATATATACACGGTTTTTCAGGGCCAGACTGCACAACTTCAGTGAAACATTCCTAATGGTTAGCTTTAAAAAAATCCTAATTTTTCTTTTTCAAAAACTCTTTAAAAAAAGTAATTGAAGATCTCGAAATAGAGTAAATATTTAATTTTTCGGACTAGCATCCCTTTCGCAAATCCCTACCACTCCCCGACAAAAAAAATTGCGATGAAAACGTATTTGACCAACGAAACGATACGCACCAGACGCGGACCGGGGAAGGGGCTGGGTAGGAGAGGGGTAGAGGTTTTTGGAGGGACTGTGTGTCCGAGAAATTAAGGATATACATACTACATATTGAGGTTAAAAATATATATATTTATTTTTTTTGAGAAATTTTATTAGGATTTTTTTAAAAGCTTATTATAAGGAATGTTCCTCTGAAGTTTCGCGGTGTGGCCCTGAAAAATCGTGTATATTTATTTTATTACAGTTTGAATACAATTATGTTGTTAATTCTCAATTTAACTCATGATAAAATTTGCAGTTTTAGATTATCTTTTTTGGTATATTAAAACATATTTAATGTATGGAAATAGTAAAAGGTATTGTTAAAATTTGTTTTTATTTAAAAAATAAGTAATTTGAAGTATGTCTGGATTATGAAACATAACAGTACGCATGCGCATAAGAGTAAAATACTAGGAAAGAGTGAAATAAATAGATATTTTATGCCGAATTACTGGGTTTTTTTTGTAGCATTTTTTCACATATTATTTTAATAATTGTATTCTATATTAATTTCCACGGGTCTAGTATGTCTTTGGAGAGTATAATTTCACTATTATATTAATCATAATAATTACGTACGATTGCTATTTTGTGTAGATTGTGATTTTAGCATCTACATTTCTCTTTGTATCGTGTTCGAAATTAGTACTCGTATATGTTACTAAATCTTTTTACACCGTAAGTAATAATACTTTTGAAGGATGGTAAAACGAAATATGTAACTTTTTACCAATTTTTAAAGAAAGCTTTAATGGGTTCTGAAAAATCGTACTTTTAGTTTACAAGCCTAACTCTAGTGTCTGTAGATGCATTAGGTATTTGTTTATTTTGTTTTTTTTCTTTGCATGTTTACACAAAATGCTGAAATGCCGATGATATAAATATAACTCAATATGTCTCAAAAAAGGACATGTCACATTTCGCCATCTTTCAACAGAATAATTTGTCCTGATTTAAAAATAAATAATTCATCCTTATGAATAATTTTGAAATGCGTTATATTTAAAGAAAAAAATTTATCTTAATATAACACACAACTATTTTCGTAAAAGTAATGTCACAAAGTATGCTGCTTAATTTGAGAGGCTTGTCAGCAGGTGGAAAATACATTATATATAAAAGGAAGTTATGAAAAATATACCACAATACCCAGAACAATCGGGAATAAACATTTCTTGCAAATGGCGGGTATCGAATCCTCGATGCCAGTTTCGCAGTTGGCCGTCTAACCGACTGTGCCACGACGCCTGTCTCGATACATTGTCGTAAATATCGTTTGTAATTGGGTATTCGCGACCAGAAGAAAATGTCCCGAAAATTTAAATATTTCGGTAGGTACATCATAAGATTTAAAAAACAGTTATTTGTAATAAACAAACTGACAAATTATCACGCCGTTTCACTGTAAGGGTTGGCAGAGGGAATAGAACGCCACATCACTCTATCTTTGCATACAGATCTCGCTTCCTCTGCATTCATACATCTTTTCATACAAGTGCGCCGATTATTCCGACTTTTAGCATGTCCATATTTAAGTATTTGTTGGATTAGGTCATGCCATGTCTTTCTCGGTCTTCTTCTATTTCTGCATCCATCAAAATTCGCACTGTAAATACATATTCTTAGCCGTTCTTTCGCTGTACATTCGCTATACATGTACAAACTACAAACTAACGCAGAGCTCCTTTCTTGATTTGGTCGATAGTGCTTATCTCAGCCTTTCATAATGTACGGATCTCAACATTTGTGCATCTATCGTACATAGTTTTACCACACATTCACCTGACATATCGCATTTCTTCAGCCTACTTTTATCCCTGCTTTTCCAAGTCCACACTTCACCCTCATACATCACGGTCGGAACCAGGATTCCATTGTGAACTGCTAACTTTGCCTCTTGCGGTAAACATTTATTTGCCAAGATTAACTGAAATGCACAGTTTACTCTGTTCCCGGCACTCACCTTCCTTTCAATATCTTTCTCAGCCATTCCATTCCTAGTAAACATACTTCCTAGATACCTAAATTCCTCTACTTGTTTAAACATCATTGTCTCGACATGTGCTCAGGACAATATTTTGTTTTTGTTTTACACGATAATGAATAACATCCTTAACATTTAATCGTATTATATTTCAAGTTTTCTTTCACCGGGCCAACGAGTATAGCCTCGATGTTAGCACGTGATATTCGATATGTTATATTTCACAACGACTGTTCAATCTGCCAGAGTTTGAAGATAGGAGGAAGCATGTGCTCTAATTTTTTATAATTCACATCATGACTCGGTAAAAAAGCTCCTTTTAGCTTGTATTAAAAAGGCGGTTAGGCAGATCATTAAAACGAGTCTCTAACTCTTAGGAAGGAATAAATTGGATATTGTCAGTAGTTAGTTGTGAGAATTTTATCTCTTTATACTCCGAACCAGTTTTTGCGACGTACATACATGCTGTAATAATTATATGTTATTTAAATATCCGAATAATATCATATTTATAAACGCTTTCGTTGGTAGTCAAATAAATATTTCTTTTTGTTAATTTATTTATTTGTTTACATTGATTTAGCTTATTATACATTTTTTTTAAACATAAGTCCCAACTCCATTGGACCAAAGTCGTGTGCTGAGTTGGGATGAATAATTCATTAATACCGTTTATTTATATTTAATCACCACGGTTTAGATTTAATCTCCACGAATATTATATAAAAATATAAAAATCAAAGAAAATATATACATGGAACATCAATACGATAAACAGCACACACAAACATTGGATTTACTATTGAAAATATTTAAAAAATGAAAGAAGGTCTTATATGTATATTCGAAAATTTTCAAGGAGTTTCAAGGAGACTCAAATGAAATTCAAAACTTGAGCTTTATAAGTTATCAATCGTAATTATTATATGTCTACATGTTTAGTCGTATCATAATTATTAAGAAAACCTTTATAACATGATGAATTTTTAGATTATATTTTCCGATTCCAAATCTTCATTAATAATACATTAATAATGAGAAATAAATAAAATATATTCCATCACTATTTTTCAAAATAAATGCAACCGGTACGAGTATCCAACTCTTTCGATGAGTGTTTTTGAGATAATGCAATCATTTAATTACTTCTTGATTGTTGTATTTTGATATTGATTAATAACTTTTTATGTGTGTTTATTAACCGTAACATTTACATATCAATATGCTCTAAACACAAGCATTTAATTATCTTTTCTTATTATCAGAACAACGTTTGAATCGGAACAAAAAAAATCCAATCATACTGTGTTAAGTTTTCGCGCAAAAATGTACATCGAGCAAACTGACTAGATAATCATTTGTTTTAATGTAACATAATCTTAGTGAAGTATAATGGTTTATAATTAAAACCACCCCCTTCTTAAAAAGGAACACAGATCTAAAACAGTCTTTAAACAGTACAGCAGTGTTAAATATAGCTTTTTACTAAGTGATTTCAACACACATCATTTACTCGGTGTTTTGCTAAAAAGGGCGCCAAAGCTCGGAGCTTGGATTTAGATTGACTGTACTCGTACATATTACGCGGCAAATCTCGCGGACTTTTCGTCCAATGGCGGAGCAGCGCGCGAGTTCGTGGAACCCGTGGCCTCGCTTCTCATTGGCCGGCCGGTTTCCCGCTCTCCGAAAGGAGGCTGTATAGTTAACCTCTCCCGTGTTTGAAAAATAGGCAAGCGCTTTAGGTATTCCAAGTATTTATTTATGAATATTTTTAATATTAATCAACACGCTTTCCGACACGTCGCGTAGTTTTTCAAGGCGGTTTATTTATAATAAAAAATGTAAATACATAATACCGAAAACAGTAGAATAATAGTTTTCAAAATACACTCTTCCGCGTGTTTTGTATCGACTGAGTAAAAGCAAAAAAAAAAATGAAGAAAAAAACTATGCATTGATACATAATATAATCTTCTAAGAGTTTCGTGGTATCTATCCGCTTTTTAATAGCAAAACATAAAAAGTACCATAAATACTATAACCTACTGCGAAATTACTATCGCCCACTTAAGAGGAAAGGCGATCTGACTTTTATTTATTTTTATTTGGGAAAAAAACAACAGTTTTTGCATATATTTTATTCAGAAAATAAAAATATGTAAAACGAAAATTGTTAAAACAGTTAATACGAATTTTCCACAGCAGCGTAAGCTATTGATTAAGTACATTATCGGTATCAAAATAAAAGCAATTTAACAATTAAGAAATGTTAGGCACTTAGAAGTTGCCAATAAAATAAAAATACATATATTTATACAGTAATAAAAATAAAGTAAATAGAAACAAGATCAATTTAAATTTAAAGAATAAGAAAAGAAAAAAAGTTATACAAAAATTATGTAAAAGGTACAAAATATAATAATGAACATACATACATAATTACTGACATCGTATAATTAAGCGGCTGTACTGTCTGCAAGGAATCTTCTATATTTCATATAGGAGTAGGAGAGATGAAAAATGTCTGCGTGACCGGAGAGAACAGTATTATAATAATGACATGTTTTAAAGAAAAGTAGTTTTTCCTTGAGTTAGTCTTAGGTACTGGCAAATTAAATGTAGTATGGAGTCTTGTTCTGTTGGGTACAATATATTCTAAAGAACTTGTAAGTAAAAGGCAATCTACGACGTTGTTTACTAGTTTAAACAGGAATATTTTATCTGCAATCACTCTTCCATACTCCAGAGTTTAAATTGTATTTGGTGTACAGTACTTTTCTTAATTCACCATTCTGCCCATGTTTAAACATCCACATTTCCTCAATTCTTACATCTGTTGACTTTGGTTAAGTTAAAGAGCTTAAACCTTTATCAGTTCAGCCGGATGAATCTCACCTATGTGAGAAAGGTTTCAGCACTTTTACATCACAAAAGTCAACAGATGGTAGAGTTGAGAAAATGTAGAAGTTTAAACATGCTCAGAATGGTGAATGACATTGTGTGTAAAGTGACAACTTAAGCCATCTTATTACACGTTATAAACTCTTTAAATGCCTAGACTTACCTGTTTTATCCTCAAAAATGTTTTCCCTCGTCCTAGGGAAGAAATTCAGCCTGTCTACAATACAATATTTATTTTTATCAAATAACATAAAAAATAATTTCTTAATTCCGAAACAAATAACTTGATTCAGCGTTCGGTTTTTTAAGAAAACTTAATATACGTAATATAATGGTGTTGTTTAATGAAGTTATCCTTGGAACTTTCTGATTTTCTATAATAATAAATATTGGTGTTTATACTTCGGCAACTCGATTGTCCAAATGAATTGTTTGCATCCAGTTTTTTGTGACTTGTGACTTTGTTTTTAAACTGTTCTGATGCGAATTATCGATAAAACTTCATAGATTAGTTGTATTGACCATTGAGCGCTTTCGCCTAAGTCGACATCTTTAAGAATATTAACTGTGGTTATCGAGAAACTTCGACGAAAACCATCAATGTTACAATATTATCGGTGTCAGGAACAGAAATGTATAGATGACGGGGTGTTCTTATGATTGAACTATTTAACTATCCTTTGTCCACCCGTAGTCTAATGGACATGCAAGAGATTTCGGGTTAAATTTCCGACATGGTTGACTAGAAGTTTTGATTAAAATAGGTATTTACATTAAAAAATATTTCCTAGTCCCTGGATGAAGCATAAGACTGATAATATTGCTTCATGTTACAATAATGATCAAGATACGCTGCGGTTGATATACCAATGCAGTGTCCTATGCACCATTTATTTATTTACATACATAAATTTGTTGTACATTATTTGAGACAATAAGTCCTAACTCCATGGGACTAAAAGTCCTGTGTTGAGATGGAACGAGCAATTATGACACAGACACATGAGTATATCAATACAAATATAGGATTAGAAACATAAAAAATATTTAAAAAAATAATAATAATAAAGCACATCAATATGGTAAACAGTCAACTCAAGCATTCGGAAAATCATCAAGGATTTCCTACTCAAATCCATCCCACTAAGGAAAATCCTTAACTCCTTTCCTGAAAATATTTTTTGTTCTGGAGAGCTTAATACACTCTTCCAAAATATTGAACACTCTCGGTGCGATAAATGAGAGATGTCTCTGAGCAAAAGTCGTACGGGTTTTGGGTATGACATAATTCATGCTCTGGGAAAACCTCCTTCGGACATTTTGCTGAGACCTCTCCTTATTGTTTGAAGAACCTAAAAGAAGCACTTACACACTTCTGGTGTGTAAGTGCTTCTTTTAGGTACAGTTAGGTCAGAAAAGGGAATGATGATGACGTCTTTATACTATTTTATTCATATTAAGTATATGACGCTCTAAAAAAGCGTAAAACGTATTTTATAATATTTTTTTGGATCACTAATTAAAAGGATTTTTTTTCAAATATATCACAAATTATTGTAATATTTTTTTTAATGTTAGATTATTGAATGCTTCCATTGTGTGAATGCTGATCAAGCACAGTTAGGTTATGTTTATAAAGTCAAAAAATAATATTATACATTTAACAAATTATTTCTGATTTTATATTTTTTTCGTAAGGTTAGTTTATAATATATTATAGTCGGCCTCGTTGCGTAGTGGTCAGCGTATTTGCCTGACATGCATGAGGTCTCGGGTTCGATTCCTGACATGGTTGATGTAAAATATTTATTTAATAAAGTGTTTTTACACTTGAATATTTCGTAATCCCTGAAATGGCTCATGAAGCATAAGACTGATCATCTTAACTTCATGCAAGAAAAAATATTAAGATACGCTGCGATTAGTGTAACAATGCAGTGCCCTATGCACAATAAGGTTCGGAAAGGGAATGAAGATGAATAATATTATGACAAAAAAAATGTGTTTTTGGCAAAAATAAATTATGTTTGGTTTTTTGGCTCTAATTTTCATTTTTATTACCTCGTGTTTACTAACAAAGCGTCACTATCAATTTCACGCTTGTTCAACGTACTTTTCTATTATGCTGACTGTACAGTCAACACGTGAGAGTGTAGTGGTGTTTCTTTTACACTAAAGAACGGGTTTTCCTACTTTAGTATGGGTTTTTACGCCATCAAACTGTACTATGTGTACCTACTGACATTTATTATTGATCTTAGGTGAAAAGCGAAACAAGTAAAAATATGATTTTAATAAACCCACAAATATTAAGTGATAAATTTTTTTTTTCAGATACAAGTTATCTGCGGATATTTAAGGAACTTTAGTCATTATGTTATTAGAAGGAATTTCCTATTTTTTTTCACACAAATGTATTTTTTTTATTAAGAATACAAACAGATGTACAGGTTAAATGATTATAAATTGAAACCGTAAAAAATAAAAATAGTTGGGCCTGCCATCTATTAACATGTTTTCACTTAATTAAACTAAAATAAAGCGACAGCAAAACTGTATAAAAAATCATACTATAAATTAAAATAAAAGAAATATGGACAGAATAAGGAGATAGAGGGAAGAAAAAAAAGGAAATTTATGAGGAGTGGAGGAGAACGAATAAAGGAAAGTAGGACTGGAAAATTGAATTTGATTTGATGACGAAAAATAATGAGCAAAATAAGACAAAACGTCAATTCTCAACAGAGAATAGACGTTTTGTTTTTGAATAGAATAATAATTCTGAATCAAGCCTATTAGTTTTCTTCTGTACCTATTAAATGGAGTGTTAAATTTATCAAGACTTTAAAAAATATTTTTTAATATTTCACATATACGAGGGATGGTAGAATGTTTCCGATGATTAAGTTTAATGTTGCGAATATAAAAAATATCAGACAGTCTATCTAGTTGGTCTGGAGGGGACACGGTAAGCGAATAGATTAATTAGTTCTCAGGAATTAAATTTATTAAGTACAATTTTGTGAAATGTCGAAATGTCGAAATTAGAGCAGAATGCAAGGCTGAGTTAAGCATTATCGACAAAATTAAGAAAGGTCTTTTGCGATGGTTCGGTCATGTGGAGCGAATGAATGATGAAAGAACGGCTAAAAAGATTTATGATGCGAATGTGTCTGGTTGTAGAAGTCGAGGAAGGCCGAGAAAGACATGGCATGATCAAGTACAACAAATTCTTGAAAGTGGTCATGTGAAAAGTCGGAATAATCGACGTGCGTGCATGAGAAGATGTATGAATGTGAAGGAAGCAAAGGAAGTGTGCCAGGACAGAGTGGTGTGGCGTTCTATCCTCTCTGCCTACCCCTCTGGGGAAATGGCGTGATGGTTAGTTAGTTAGTTAGTCAATTTTGTAAAGCAGAATCTGATCTATAAAATGTATAAATTACAAAAAATTATAACGTATTCCCGACTCTATGAGGCTAAGAGCCCTGTTATGAGTTGGGAAACGTAATAGAAAGTGGAACCATGGATGATATATATTGAAGAATACTAAAAATACAAAAATACTACTTAAACATACATTTTAATAAACGTCTGGACAACACGCTTAATAGTATATAAATATACGCAATATCTCGCAGCAGTCTCCTGCAATTGGATTATTTTAGTACATTAAAATAATTTACCAACTTTTAAAATATCAACTCATTTCAATAGTCACTGTTATAGAAATTCATCACTAGACTGAAAAATGTAAAAAAAGTTGAACAAAAAAATGATACGTTTTTTCTATTTTTCAAAAAAAAAAAACCATATTTATGTTTTGAATATGGGTCGTCCAACCTGAAATCATTTTATATGATTTTAATGCTATATGTATGTCTGTGCCGTAGTGTAATCAATTTCAAGATTTTTTTTTTTTTAAAACTATCGATTGCAAAGCTTAATTTATTTATAATTTCTAAAGCACAAATAATAAAAAGTCGAAATTATGTTGTTTATATTAGACTGAGTTTTTTTTTTCAATTTAATATTTTTTAAAAACTACACTTTCCTTTTTAAAGAAGTGCAGTGGTAAGCCCCTTATCAATGTCGTAAAAATATTTTTAAAAAATCAATGGCATGCTTAAAATACAATAGTTTTTCTTTGACGTGAGTAAGGTTATGTTTCTTATGGTACATATTTTTGAATTATAAATTTCAATGACTATATTCAGAAATAGAAAGAGTTTTGATTGATTATTATTTTAATCAAACGAGAGTAGATCATAACAGTGGAGCAGTATCCAGTAATACTAGATACTAGACTAGAATCTTGAATCTAGTTCGTTATAGAATGACATTTCGGCCATTCAAGACGTGATTCATATAATATTTGAGTAGTCGGTAGACGCTGTTATCCCGTGATGAATCGAGACTATCAATCAACGTGCACCTTTCATATTTACTCCTTGGGATATATTGTGATTTAATTTCACACCATTTCAAATGTTTAATTTAAGTTGGAGCCATAATCATTCTCTGTATATCAAATAATATGTTAATTCAGTTAAAATAAATTATTTATATTAACGGGTCATGTTTTTTCTTTGAAATATAATATTTTGACTCGAATAATTACTTACTTAGGGTCCCATATTAAGTTTATCTCAAAGGCACCTTGACCCAACTCATTATAGTTTCAGTGCCAAAACAAGGCGTCTATTGGCAAAAAATGGTACATGCAATTTACACACAGTACAAAAAAAATATCAAAATTCAAATCATTGCTAAAAGTAATGGTTTTTTTCTTAACTAACACAATTCAACAATGTGGAATTGCAAGAAAAATGTGAAATTTCATTTGTGTGGTATTGTAGAAGTGTAATATTTTTTTAAGAATATTTATTAATAGATCAAATTTCACCACTGACATCTATTGGCGGAATTGCATTTTAATTATAATAAGAAAACTACGTTATTGAGTTTTGTCTAATTTAAAAAAAAAATATTTTCCACCAATGACCAATGAATGATTTTATTCTTTAATTATCAACGTGGAATGGGTAAAATAATATTAAAACAGTTTTTTTTTTTTTATTATCATTATTTTTTAAAATCCGTTAGGATTATGCAAGGAATATTATAAGGTCTAGCCATATAAAATCACATCTGGTTTGTGTCATCATGCACTTTTTTTGGTTGATTTTAAATTTATCTTCAGAGTAATTTTGTAAGCAATTGTAATGTTTTTGCAGTCTTGTATTATATTTGTGTATGTTGGCATTTTTTGTTAATGTTATGTCATCGTCTTGTATGTTTCTCAGTGCAATTTTGTGTACAATTTTTATCGTCTCAACTTTCGTCAAGTATTTTATGTCAAACTGGTGTTGAATGTAGTCTTATTATTGAATTATTTAACTTAGTTCCCTACGCAGGAGTTGAAATATTACCTCATACTATTAATTACACTTCACTCTATTGTTATCTATTATATATATGAGTATCGTCAATTGAATAGAAATTTTGTAATTTACAGAAGTCAATGAGCAGGCGTTTGGATAGCCAGCCCATTTTGCACCTTCGAAAATCTATACAACACGCCTAGAAACGTGCGTTGGTCGTTTAACAGCATTGTATAAAGTTTTATTCGTATCTAACATTAAATTATATCTTTGTTCGTATTGGGAACACTAAGGACAAAGGATCTATCCGAATTATGCCAATTTATGAGCTACTTAGGCTTTGGAAAATAAATCATATTTTCTCAACACGATAATAAATCATTTAGATTTACACTGCCCCTGAGTTCTACGAATATTAAGTATAATTAGTCTGCCCACTATTTGACAATAGCAGCTTTTGTGCTCTAACTCGTTGATTTTAAAGTATCTAGCTTTATTATTAGGTATCACTTACATAGTGTCATTTTCGTAATATAGTATAGGACACAGGTATTGTGGCCTTTTCCATTTCTGTAGATGCTTAGTTCTTTTATAAAATATATTCCGAAGAAGCGTTGTGCGATAAAACGGGTCGTGGTCCCGTGGTTAGTGTCGCGGTCTCGCGCATCCGAGGTCGAACCCTTTCTATCCCAACTTGATTCCCGTTTGCTAATAGTCAGTTATTTATAACTCGTTGTAAATGGTCCTCAGAATTTAAATACTTAGGTTAATCCCAATAATTAAACATTAGGTTTTTCTTTAAAAAAATACGTAAGCTAAGAGAATTTGGATTCCACCCTCTGCGAAATTTTTAAGGCTCATCTAGCCCATCAGGGCAACTAATGTTTTAAGTACGTTAAAATCTTTGAAGATAAATCCAATTTAATTAAAATAAAGTCTAAAGACTAGAATGAATTTTTGAGGGATTTCATAGTTTTTAAAAACGGAATATATAAGTTTAGGCATTTACAGGGCTCATGATCTGTCGTTGACTGGTTTAGGTGGCAACTTTACACACTGTGTAACATTTACCATTCTGCCAATGTTTAAACATCCACGATTCCTCAACTCTTCCATCTGTTGACTTTTGTGGAGTCAAAGAGCTGGAACCTTTATTGATGTGGCTGAGATTTATCGGACTGAATAATTCCACATTGTTCCTCGAAAAAGGTATTTGTGCAACGTATTGTTAACATAATATGTGTAGGTACCAATATTAGAAATCGAACAATCGGCTTTGATATCAGGAAATAAAACGTAATATAGTAAAATAATGTCTTGACCTTTATATATTACGATGCAACGTGACTTAATTACAGCCATTATCACCCAACACTCTAATTCAACATCAATCACGGCCCGTACATTTTAAAGTACTCAAAATATTGTTCTTACATCTATGTCGATAAGACAAAATTAATGTTGTAGTTTATATGACGTCCTTCTCCAAATTCTGGGTAAACCTTTGTTGAAAATGTCGCTTTAGTTGAACGATAAGCCCTCTAGGTTGTCGAGTGTGCTAATGTGAGAGGAACGAGAAGAAAAATCGTGAATCGTGACTAGACCTTCTTAGTGTATCGAGTGTATATTGTCAAAACACAATAAGTCAGTTTTTATTGACTTCAATTGTTAATTTTTAATCATAATTATTTTTTTTTTATATTTCAATTGATTTTTTTTTCTTTGTGGTATGACATATAACACTTATTTATTTATAAATTTGTACAAATCAAATAAACGTTTAAATTATACTTCAACCGGTTTCTCTTTTCATTCTTTTTTTTCTTTTTTACAATATTTTATAATACAAATAGCAACGCGAGTAATTGTTTTTTTGTCTTTTTTTTTGCACCACAACAGACCACAAATAGGCCAACCGCAGTGGTAAATTACAACAAAGAATACCCAGGCTTGAAAAAAATTGGATTGAAATTTTGTGTTCTCACTGGGAATCGAACCAGTGCGAACTTTCCGTGTGTGGGTCAAGCGTCTTAACCATAACGCCACGGAGGCCGCTAAATTAGAGTAATTCTAAGCTAGTTCAAGTTCTGATGATAAGGAAGTAACCTCGAAACCGGTCCACGCATAACTTAAAAGTTAAAGTGGTTTACACAAATTTATAAATAAATAAGTGTTATCATTTTTTGCTTATTTATTGTTTCATGTATATTAGCTGATGTTTTAATACTATGCTTGTTAAATTATTGTGATTTTGTTTTGTTTTATTGATGTTATTTTGTGCCTACTATTATATTAGTATTATTGTCATTTTTTTATAATATTGCGGTTTTTATTAGGTTTTGTCAATGTTCCAAAAACGATTCGTTAAAAATTGCTTAAATCTGACGTAAACATTTTTTAATTGACACATCAAAATAAATTTTAACGTACCAGGGCTGGTATTCCAAACGTTTTCGCGGCCGAATTATATCGTGTATTTACATACACAATACGCGAGAAAAGCTGTTTTCTCGTGCCGCGAGAGTGGTTCAAAATAGCACCCCAGGGGTGGTTTTCTAAACCGCTCTCACGGCCGTAGAAAACACTTTATCTCATTTATTTTGTATGTAAATATGCGAAATAAATGGTTTTTCTACGGCCCTTTTCTTTGGAATACCAGCCCAGGAATATATAGGTAAAAAAAAATCCTTGATGAATAGAACTAATTGAAAATATAATATTGTTTTTTTCATTAAATGCTATTGTCTTCAAATTTGCTTTCGCGACTTATTGCATTATGTCAGGTATACCTCAGTTATACTCATCATCGAGGTCAGTCAAAGATGATTCCTCTTATTCTTAGAACGGCGCCACTAAAGCCAAACCATCACATTACTTTTGATTTCTACCATTAAGAATTATACATAGATTTTAAATGTATGATATGATTCATAGGTATACATTTATGAAATCCGTGAAATAGGATGCTGGATTACCGAATCGAATTTCAATAACACACTATAGATTTTTATGAAATTTTTGATGATTGTTTTCGTCTGCAGTACAGTAGATCAGGAAAAGTCTTCAATCAAATAAAAAATAAGACAACTAAAATTAATCATTTGCTCTAAATTATAATCCAAGAAACCTAATTAATAATTTAACATCATATGATTATGTTACTCTCCTTTTCTTATTTTAAAATATTTTATTAATTACCTACTTTTCTTTCATAAATAATTGCACACAAGCATACAAAAATCGTTCATACAAACACAAGAACGGGATTTTTTTATTTTTTTAATGTGCAGTTTTAATGAGTTGTACTGTATAATTTTCAAATTAAATTATCATATCGATTCAGGACGTCAAATTAAAATTAAAAACAATTAATTTAGCTCTCAAATTAAATCAAAACCTTTTTTTTCATCCCGTAAAATTAACATGACAAATTCATGAATTTGTCTCAAACATGATTTTTATTATTTAAATTTGGCCCTGTATTATGTAGAAAGTTCGTAAAATAAAAAAAATTCAATTATAAATATACAATGATAAATAAGAACCGTTTAAACTAAATATTTTATTGTTTTTACGGTATATAATACTATGTAATCATTTTATACAAAGCATTATTGCAATTTAGTTTTTCATGGACATTTTACGTCGATACAACTGTTATGTAGTTATGTAATAATATGTTCTTTGTATTTAAATCATTAATCGTGTGCCACCTGTGGTTAATCCAATTGAAAATAAAAACGCTAAATTGTAAAATTTTACGTAATTTGTACATGCATAGTAAATACGCTAAAATTTTCAGCAGTTTTGAAGACAAAAAATCATTAAAACTCTTCACAAAAAGTTTATTATGAAAGCCGGTAACCGAACGATTAAAAAATATACACACATTATGTGATAAAAATAACGAACATAATATAAGCACATACATGAATGGTTGTATTGGATGGATATTCATATATTGGAGGTTATATTACCTATTTTAGTTTTCACAATAAGGAAATAATATTATATACTCTAATATGTACGCGAGTGTATATGGACGGATCGCATATTTTGTATGAACCTATTCAATATATATGATAGTATTATATTAAAAATTTCGTCATTGTTACGTGTCATCAGAAGTTCAATGTTAACATTGAACTTAATGAATTTAACAATTACAACAAAACCAAATCTTCAGTATAAAATATCAAGTTCAAATAATAACTGTGGGTATAATTTAATTTCAAATTTTGAATACAGTTTTGTGATCTTCTTTATTTTTATTTTGTTTTTATTTATTTGATTTTATACATTATAACAATTACTGTTCATTAATTCCACTTGAAATACATGTGTTTGTACTATATTATGTTTTCAAAAAAAAATGATGACGTTCCTTTTCTAAAAAGAGACAGGGTGCAGTGTTTGGAGAGGGACTTAACCTAAATAATTAATAAGTGTGTAGTAAGAATTTACGCATTGATAATATAAAATACTGTCATTTTTTCATGGTCTATTAATGTCTCGTGGTTTTGTTTTGCAATAAGTTCTTTTAATTTGATTTATTTATATCTATTATTTTTTAACACCTGTATCTAGGATGTTAAAGTTTTTTTATGGATAAATATAAGTAATTTTGTTGAAATTGTGTATTACAATAATTACATCAAATCAGTTATCTGAAATAATGATCACTTTTAGTCTAGAATTTGCGATATATTTAATCAATCTGTATGTATCGTGTATGGTTAAAAACCGTCAACCTAAATTTTATTCAAACTTTTTGAAAGTAGACAATTACATTTGTTTATTTTTTAATTTAGGAGAAAATCGCATCATAATGACGCCCAAAATGTGCACCTTAAATTAGTATGCATTTTCACAACTTACTGTTGAGTAATACAAACGCGTCAAAATGATAGCATTTAGGAAGGCTATTGTTGTTTAATATGTAAATGATTTAGTCTTAATTTTCTTTATTTGATTTGCATATTATTCAGCTTCTTTGAACACGCTGATCTTGGCCGAATTGCCAATTACCCACATTGGGTACTGCAATATCCCATCTAAAAATAATTGATATAATCTACCAGATCATTGTTTTTCTCCAGAGTTATACAAACAACACACTGGCCTTAGTTAGTTAACAATGGGAAAATTCTATTACCTTCTAATGTTTATTTAACTAGCCACACGAAAATGGATTGGCACTGATTAAAGAAAAAAAATACCGTACGTAAATTAAGTAGGTACCTAACATTATTTGTTATTAATCTAATTTAAGATATAATGCTTTTGGGAATGTAACAGTTTTCTGCGTAACATTTGATTATGATGAGTCCATTTATTTTTATATTAAGAGTGCATTCGTTATATAAACTAATCGGATATCATAAAGGAAGGACAAGAAACGGAAATAACAAAAGTAGAAACTAACAATGGTACATCCTGTTTCCGGTACCTTCAATGGCGCCACCTGTCCCACGGGATATATTTCAAGGCTTTTAACTTTTAAGCATACGCCTGATCTTGTTATCGTTTTACGAGCTTTTGAAGAAAAGTTTTGCTTTTTTTAAATTTATGGTATGTCATAAAACTAATTATTAAAATGTTTTGGGCTCTCTCCAAGCAAAATAAAGAAATATCTAAATGTTTGATAATATCCTTTACAAACATATTAAATAATAATAAAGAGGTTTTGAGTTATTTTATATTGGTTCTAATTTAATTTTCGATAACATTGTTTACTTTCTGAAGAATGAGATAAAATTCATATTTTAAACTGTTCAGAGTCGTCTGCCAAATTGAATTTGTACGAGTATTTGTGTCTTTAAATTATTAATGTTTTGAGAAGGTGTGTAGATATGTTTTTATGTAAATTCTCCTTGTCAAAATTAATATACGTCCACCACGCTTTTTCTTAATGTACGACACTATATTTTAATTATTTTTTGTTGACATATATAATTGTTTTTTTGTAAATACACCTGTAGTTTGCAGTAGGCGCAAGTTCCATACTTGTAGAGTCAAGGAAAATTTACCAAATTCGTGTGCAAATTAAACGCCTCTCGTGTAGAAATAACATAAAATATCATAAATAATATTATTTCTGTAAATTTCGTTACGTTTTTCCTTATAAAAGTGTTAAGTTTATTAAATTATAATACTGTTTTATGTATTTAAATGTATGTTTCTATATTATGTATTAATAAAAACTACTAAAACATAAAACCCATTTTTTTAATTCTTAGTCCAAATTTGAAATTTTCTTTCTTTTCTTAAGTTTTACCAAACTATATTTATTTTATTGAAATTATAAAAGAATACGTTAAATAGCTTATTTCATTAATAAAAAAAGTAGATTTTTCTGAAACCTTTCTTTCTTTATTCCTTTGAAATAGCTTACACTAATTAGGTTCATACATTTTAACCATATATTTTCAATTATTAATCCTTTATTTAAAACATTACTAATTGAGTAGGTACTTATATTTTGAAAACATATTTAAAAATTGCACTGGCTAAAATTGTAACTTTTCTTTTTTTTAATTCTTATTGTCGACGTCTATAGTACATTTTTCTCTCCAATAGAGATTGTAGAAGTTGTATTTTTATTGCATGTCTACTTTTTATTATTTAATTATAAATACATACCTAGTATAATAAATATATATCTTGTGACATTAAATTCATGGTTTCTGCTAGGTGGCGGTACTAATAATTTGGTTATTGAGCAATTAGGAAATTTCGTGTTAAATTAGCTGCTAGCCTTCAAGTAAAGCTTTTGTTTATATGTTTATAATCACATACTTGTTAAAAATGTTTGCAGAATACTTCATAAGCTTAAAATTGTTATCATTCCTTTGATTATACTATTCAAATATCGTTTTATCCAATCATAGAAACAATTAAAAAATAGATTTAAGAAAAGAACTTATATCAATCAAAAATACTTTCTTTTTAAAATGGATAAAGAATGCTGTAATATCAGTGGTAAATCACAATACAGTATACTCAGGCTTTAAAATATTCCTAATTATTTAGTGATCACATTACAAATAATTTCAATGAGCAATTTTTGTAAAAAAAAGAGACTATCTGGAGCGTTATTTTTTAATGATATTTGGATGCAAAAGTACAATGATGGAATAAAAATATTTTAATTACGTACGAATAGATTAAACGACGAAATTTTAAAAATACCAATTACACAATCTTTGGAAATAATTCGATATATAAAAAAAACTGTAAAATGAACGAATAATGCCTTTCCTAAAGATGATAATGTATTGCGAGAAATGCTCCTTCGAGTTTTCACGGGCCTGACCAGATTTCTTTTTATTTATTCCAGACCTAATATGGATTATGACAACAATACCTCAGTCGTGACTTATTCGTTAAGGTGAAAAATTTCTTCCCGTAAAATTAAAAGAAATCGTGTGGAATTAATTACATGCTTAGGATACAACACTACAGTGCAAAAGAAAAATGTACCCACTTAACGGTAACATTTACGTAAATGATCATCAAGAAAGTAATTAGTTTTGTCGGATCCGAAGCCCTTTTCCGAAAATAATAGATTTAGTTATGAATGTACGAGGTACATTCTACATACATAAGCCGCACTAATTAGACCTTATCTCATTTCAAGTGTGATTATATACAAAAAGTTCTTATTAAAAGATTTTATTAATTTTATCGCACATATACAACGGGTTGAATATGGATTCATTAATTACATATTGTTTAAATTGTGGTGTCTAATATACGAATGCATATTTTAATTGAGAACGATATTTAATTGCAGAGTATCATAGTTGATAGAGATAAACTGACAGATATTTCATTAGAAACGGGTATGAATAATAGCGAAATAGATACGGTATGCGTTATAGCATAATTTATGGCTATCGAATATGCGGACATTTAGAACATTTCGTGTTTGTATATGTACATATATTACACAGATAATTAATAATATATGTAATGTTTCCTATCTTGATAAATCAAGGAAATACGTTTACTTTTTTTATTTAGAGTAAAACGGTACTGGCATTTCGAAGGTATTTAATCGAGTTACTCAACCTTTTCCACTACGCTGCTTTACTGTTAGGCGCATTTTTAACTTATATACTCGTATTTTAAGTAGCTTCAAATCACGCAATATTTGGACGAATTTTACTATTTATACCATCCCAAATTCCGAACTACTTTCAAAGATTAATGGCTCATAGACCATCGTGTATCGATAATGTAATAATACTCTCGTAGATAGTCAGCCGACTTCCGCCGCGCTTATACATGATGTAGTTAAATAAAAATTTATTGACACCAACTTAATATGAGAAAAATCATTGAAAGCGAGCATACCAATTATGTTTATCTGTTTAATTAATTAATTAATTAATAGTATATACGAATAATCAAATAAAGTGTACTAGAAAATACCTATATATAAAATATATCACTCCATAACTCTTTTAACCAAATTTTAGGCAAATGAGGAAATTCGGTGGTTTTTTTTTACATTTGAAAAAAAATTGTTTTATTTATTAATAGACTGTTAAACTAACCTAAAGAATTAATTAAAGCAAAATGTTTATGTATCGTATTATCAGCGGTATGATTTTTTTAAAGTTTTGTATCTCTTACACTACTCCGCGTGTGAGGTTCTCTTCCGTTTCATCTCGGTCAGTTCTGCCAATTGGTCCGCTGACATACCGTAAACCGGAAATCTTTCACAACTGTCTTATCATTGGTTGATTCATATGAACTAGTGACGTCGTTCAAAGTATTTCGTTTTATTAAAATTTTTATTATTCTTTTTTTCTTACATTTTCAAGAAACTTTGCCGTTCAATTGAATGCTCTAATTTTTACCACGCGTAAGAAAACCCTTTTTATATACAATTTCCCGAAGGGCTGAACTTCCTCATTACGAACGAAAAGCATTCCAAAAATAGAGTATTTTCTGCTAAGACTTAATACTGAAAATGATATTATGAACTTACTAAAAATAACTAGGTATAAAAATTAAAAACACAAATATTTTTTTACGCGAAAAATCACTGAGAACATAAACTTATTTTAACAAATAAAACGTAATGATTCATTTAGTTCAAGTTCTTTTACAATGATTTTTTTACTTATATGACGTTTGATCTAATTTATCTTAAGGTTATATTCATCATCATTCCCTATCCACACCTAATAGGGCATAGGGCACTGTATTAATACACCAATCACAGCGTATCTTGATTATTTTTGTTACGTGAATGTAAGATGATCAGTCTTACGCTATAGGTACCTGTCCAGGGACTATGAAATGTTCTAGTGTAAAAATACCCCCTGAAAGAAATAATTCATGTCAACCATCCCGAGGGAATCGATCCCGAGACCTCTTGTATGGTAGGCAAACGCGCTGACCATTACACTACGAGGCTGACATAACAGTATAATAGCACCAGTCCATAATAATATTTTATAAATTTATTAATCCGATGCGAATGCTTTCTATACCGCGCCAGTCAACAGACGAGGTTTATTCCCAAATTTGAAAATGAGATTTTTTATTTGTCCGGTGAGACAAAATGCCTTACTATTGAAGTCCAGATTTGTATTTCCATCGACATGAAAATAGTGTTTATTCTTTAAAATAAAAATATTTCCGTAAATTCTCAAGATATTTTTTTCCAGCATTTAGTTATTTCCTAAATTAAAGAATTTTTACGCTTTATTCCCATTGGTTTTTACAGTAAAGTTCACTAAAATGGCTAAGCAGCTTATGTTCTAAATAAAACCTTGCATTAGGGATTTGGCTTACGGCAGTTTTATAATTTCTTACCTGACTCAATCCTTCCAAATTAACCTGTCAACCAAACTCCTCGGGATACGCTAGGATTTAAAGAACCCTACTTTGCAGCATTTCATTATTTTTTATCCTTTATATGGAGAGATTACCCGCATCATATCACTTTGTACTTACAGTTTTTACGATTTTGAAGTTATTTATTTAGGTAGCAAAAAAATGTATTGCAACAAGATATTTTACAGCATAAAGTAATATTTGATGACTAATATTAATATGAAGTTACGCAGCATACTATTTTTTTTGGTACCTACTGGCTACTGAACGTGAAATTAAGGAAGTTTTGAGGTTATAGTATTACCGGTTTAAAGCAAAAAATAATAAGTTTAATTACTGTTTAAAATAATTTATATTGATATATTTATGTATTATATGTTATGGTGGATAAAAACGAAGGTAAAATAACAAAAGTGAAGTTAACCTTGGGTTTTTAAAATTTATTGTAAATCAAATTTTACCATGGTTAACGCAGGTAAATTTGGTTCTAAAGCCGAAAACAAGCATGGTAAAATGAGGCTTTCAAAATACATTGAAAGCTTTTCAAATAATAATAACCTTACCAATTTCATTCCGGCAAACCACACACGGTAAGTAACAGTTCAAAAGCCCAGTTACCTTTAATATACGACAATACTCCTAAACCCAATTATATTGTCGAAATTCAAAGAAATGATTTTCCCACGACTTCCCTAGCATTGTAAGGTTTGTGACGATATTTTCCCAGTGTAAGGGGCCCACAGATCTCCAGGGTCCGAACACCTTGCGCAACTGGCAAGTGAAAAAAACATGCCCAGAAATCACAATAAATTTGAACGGATTTTGAATACAAAGAGAGTTAGCGTGGGAGAAGTTCTAGTCCTACATATAACCTGGGCTCCCTGCAATGGGCCATTATTTTATAGTATGAGTGATGAGTGTTACACTGTTCTAGCGGCTAATTTTTATATATTTAACGATATTTTGAGCGTATCTAAATCTCAAGAAGAAATGCAGTGGCCGAGAAATTTGAGGAATAGGTATTTGAACATACTTTTTCTGCCAGTCTCTCGCAGATGCTGTGCGAAAAAGACAACTGCACGTCAGACTTATTATCCTAACTAAAATCGACCAAATCGAGTTTTCATAGTCCCGTTTTCCGTTTCCCAAAACTGAACCAATTTTGTTTTTTTTTTTATAGAAAGTATCAAAATTATTTTTTTTATATTGGCATTTTTTCAATTTTTCAAAATTATTCATCATATTTGTATAACGTACGTCCGAAGACGGCAGATAAAACTGGGCGCTTTTATGGGTTTTCAGAAGTTCCTAGCTCCCATAAAAAACAATTTATCAAAAAAGGAAAACAACGAAAACACACTAGTAGCAAACATCTATTGTGGGTAAAAATATCACATATCTAGCGCTATTATCCAGGGAGAAGATACGGGAATACGTTTGTATCAAGATAAGTAAGGTTTTATTTTCTCTTCATACTGAAATACTTGAGGGATTCTATAATCTATCTTTACAGAGACGAAAATGTCTATAACATCTTTTTATTTTAGTGCGTTTTATTCAGTAGCGGGGATAAGAATTTTTTAACGAAATGAGTAGTTTGACGATAAAAATATTCAAAAACTAACATTCGATAGTTCATTGATTTTAATCAACTGTTCGTTATGTATTTATTTTTTTACGTACAATTTATGATTTAATTTTCCGTATTTTATAGTATGTGGTAGAGACAATGGTAGAAAAAATATCACCATATCCCAAAAATCTGTTTTTTATATAGAGTTGAGTACTTTTATTACCTACAATGATTTTGTGTTAACCGTATTCTTTTACGTGCAAAATTTATTATTTTACATTCGTTTTCTTTTACATGTGTACAATAAGTAAAATTACAGGAACATTAGAATAGATTGACGATAAGAACCCTAGAATATTGTCGTTAGGTTATACTAACTCTTCAAATCACCACCTGCTTCTAAATCGGTAAAACCTACAAGACAACAAATGCACTACACATTTTCACTGAACTCCAACGCATGTTTTTTATATAATAAAGGTATCAATTAAAGCGATGAATATTAATTTGTCTAAACCTACGTAATTGCATTACAATATCTATAACAGCACCACATGCCACCTACTAAATTGCATCATATCAAATTGACGCTCGATATCCAGGCAAATAAAAAAATAATGGCATCCATAATATTATTTATGATTTTGCTATGTAACTGATGATTTTGTGCTTATCGATTTTCAGTGTAGACAGAAACGTTGCTTTATTTTAATGTTTTTCATACTATTGATATTTAAAGCATTAATTTTATCGTCAAATTTTTTAAATATTATTAAATATTTGTACATAGCCACTAACCAATTTTTGTATGTCTACAGCCCATGAAACGATGTTACATTGTAATGGTCACCCTATACCTATTAAACTCACGCCCCCTTTTCATCCTATCCCTTTTAAAAAAATATTTTCCTGACCTAATCAGTGCATGTAAGGGTTGCCTTTCAAAATGCATTCCATGTTGGTTTTATATTTTTGTGCAACAACTATAGCGAAGGTGTATAGATGTTGGTTTAATTGGTGTCCTGACGAAGAGACTCGCATGTTTCGAAACCGCTAGACATAGAAAAGTCGATAAGTGGCTATACAGAAATATTAAATAACATTTAGTTAATGTTTTTAATTACAAAATATTTTAATTCAGGTTAGAAAAGATGCATGTATTATAAAAATGTAAGTGAGATATTTCGCAAATTCAAAATATATTCTTCTTTTTCAGCCTTCTGTCCTCCACTGCTGGATTTAGCTTCTTCCATATCCTTCCATTTCTTTCGGTCGGTTGCTGCTTGCAGCCAATTCTCACCCCCCACACGGCTATGTCATCGGACCATATTTTTTGAGGTCTTCCGACGCCCCTCATTATTTATTCAAAATTAAATTTAACGTCTTTTTTTGAAGGGCTGGAGAATCGGAATTTAGTTGTGGCAGAGCGAGGTTTGAACCTCTAACCTTTAACTCTGATCCGTAAGTCCGCTACACTACAGTAAAATAAATTAAGTAAATTAGTCATCTATTTTCAAAACTCGCTATCTCCCTATTGCCGCCATATGGAGACATCGGATGAAAATAGACGATAAAAAGTTAAACATTCATTATGTCTTTGTATTTCGATCAATTTACAAATAACATAATGTACAAAAAGTTAAATTAATAAAATAAATAAATAATTAAACATGTTTTAAAGGAAAAATAGTATGCATATTCTGCTTTTCATACAGAAAACTTAATTTTACCTTGTAAATGAAATTGAAGATAAAAGTTAATTTTCCGATATACTTATCCAATTCGTTTACGTTTGTCACATTTCTCAAGTTTTCAACAATGCTCTTTCTCGATACACGTATGACACACGACTGTCAGGCAAATTTCGGGTTTGGCCCCGGGGTTCGCATTCATGTTTGCTTAGTAGGTTGCTCAGGTTCGATTTGTGTCAGGCGGAGCCTGCGGGCCTAGCACACTTACCGAACCTGATGGCAAATTTACAAGTCAAACGAGCGCTTGTATAAATGAGTGGGTAGGTATTTAGCAATCGCGGATAGGTAATAGGTAATCCTAGACTACGGTTATCAATATCAGGGCCCGTATTACAATGGGCAGTTAATGTTTATCTTCAATTTCATCCATAAAACAAAATTGAGTTTTCTGTATGAAAAATATTTTTACAACTTTTTTTCTTAAAATGTTTAATTACAGGTTACCAACTAATATACTTTAAATTCTCATACATACATTTTCGTACATAAATATCGATTTTACTTTATACCGTCACGATATATACCCATGAAGATAGCGTTTGTAATCGATGCCCAGAACGTACATAACTTTAACTTTGAAAGGCTTTTGAATATATGTCGTATTTTAGTACATTAGTAGATTAAGTAACTGAGCATAACATATTACATCAGAGATGGAGAATATTTTAGAGAAAGAAATGTGGATATCAAGGTATTTACAGGATTTATGATTTGTTGTTGGCTGGTTTAAGTGGCCACATAATAGACTGTTTGACATTCACTATTTTGCCGATGTTTGAAGATCCATATTTCTTCAATTCTTGCTCACTTTACTTAAACTAACCAATGACAGGTCATGAGCTATGTAAATGCTTCGATTTATTCATTTCCTTCTCTAAAATCACATCCATCTCTGCTGTAATTTGTTAATCTCAATATCTCTCTAGGGGGAAATCCAATCTCTATCTTCGAACATTTAGAAGAACTTAAAATATTCTTGAACTAAGAAATAAGATTATTCGAACTTAAGTTTTAAAATGCAATATAACGGTATTCTTTTTTACAAATCCTAGGAATCGGGGATATTATCAGTTTCCGGTTCTGCAAAGAGGATAATTTGCTTGTAAATCAATTAACATTGTAGTCGTACGATTTAAACGATTATACTGGATTGGATTTCAATAAAGACACTGGTTTTAAAGTATTTCATTTTGGAAATAAAATATCAAAATTAGACAACTTAGAAATCTTAGAAATTAAAAAAGCGATTAATAATAAGAAAACAATAATTAATAACCAAATAAACAATATTTCAATAAAATAAATAAAACAACTTTGTTTTTAACCACTAATTTTTATTTTTCACCGACCGGTTTCAAAGCAAACAAGCTTCTTTGTCAAGGTTTACGTAACTAATAGTTCAAAGTTAGTGATTCAAATATAAACTTTATAAACAATATTTCTTTTAGTCCTCTCCTGTCTTACTTCGAAAATAATGATATCAAAGTACCACCTTAATAGATAGTGGAAGTAGGTTATAGATTTTAATTGAATAATACTCAAAATCCCTTTGTCCGAAAGTGGTATTAGTTTGTATTTGTTTAAGTTGTTTATGTGTTGAGGATCTAGTGATTATATAAATGATTAAGATACGCTGCGATTGGTGTACCAATGCAGTGCCCTATGTACCATAAAGTACGGAAAGGGAATGATGATGATATATATGTGTGCTAAAAATACATAATATAACATAAATAATATACTAAAATGTATACTAAAAATTAAATATAAATCAATGCGATACATAAGAATATAAATAGTATGTTTATAGCCATGAAATGCTCAATAAATTAAATGAAATAATTTTCAAGCCCCTTTCGAATTCTCACACATTGGTATATTCCGCTTTTTTTATAGTTACTATTTTTCTTTTTTTGCACCACAACCAGGCTTGAGAAAAATAACATTTAATTTTTGTGTTGCGAGAATCGAATCCGGAGCTTTCCATGCGTGAGGCAAGCGTCTTAATAATAAAAATAAGTTTTATTCTAGCAAAATGGCTAAATAGTGCATAGCCAATTCTACCATATGCATAAATGAAAAACAGATTTCACTTTAATGTAACAATACAGGGTGCAGGGATAACTTATGATTTATTAATAAAAAATTTAAAATATCAAAACATACTAAATTAATAAAAATAACCTACTTGTAAGGAAAGAAAGCAAAAATAATAATTGAATACATTTTTGCACAAATGTTTTAGCCATTACGCCACGGAGGTCGCCTTGTTTAATGCCTTTATTTAAGAAATTAATGATCGAATATATTCTTGATTTAGCTGCTAGCTACATTGCCAATTTGTGAGTGGTCAATCATTATAGTTTTACCTGTCAACCAAGTCAGTCATTTCAATAAATTGTTTGATCTTTTGATTACAAAAAATAAATAATATTTGTCCTCCTTATGAATGGAATGGTAATGATTTTAATAATATTTTTTTATGTCTAATTTTTTATATCAGGAGTGTATGACCGAGAGAAGACCAAATATAGACCTTTCAACCAATAATCCACTTCAGTTAACTTGCATATGGATATTAAAAAGAAAAAAAAATGCACCTAAGAAATAAAAACATACGTATTCGAATCATACTTAAGTAGTAATAATTATATTCTGGTTTGTCCTTTATATGCTGTTTCCTGTGACATATGAAATACGCCTATAGGTAAACTAAAAAAAGCTTCCTCTAAAGCTTATATAAACTTTACGTCATATCCGGTGTTAAATCCGCCATTTTCAATACGTTTATTTAACTGACATGTAAATATCACAATACATTTTTTACTTGTCAATATTTAGAGCACCGTTACATCAGGTCTGCTTGTGTGAATTTATAATTAATTTTAGTCATTGGTTGAGATCATTAGACATGACCATTTTAACAATGATGTATTGTATAATAAATATGTAGTATATTATTGTCGTCGATATACTGATAAAACCCCCTAATTGCATTTTTGCCTGTTTTGAGAAAAATCTGTTTGAATGTTTGATTCAACGAAAGTCTTTTCCGGTCTTTCTAATTCATATTTTGGACATAGATACACTGTATTTCAGGGTCAGAGCGCGAAACTTCAGAGGAACATTTCTCGTGGTAAACTAGATTTTTATGAAGAAAAAAAATCTATTTAAAATTGGAGACAATCCTTGATGTCTCGAACCAGCATCCCTTCCACAACCTCCGACCCCTCCCTCACCCAACCACTTTTTAGTCCTCGCCCGGTGCGTATCGTTTCGTTGGTGAAATACGTTTTTAATCTAAATATGTTTGTATTTTTTTAAAAGTAAAAAAGGAGATTTTAAAGTAGATTAATTAGGATGTTTTAAAAGTACATAATAAAATCATGTCTTACTGAAGTTTTGCAGCTCGGCCCTAAAAAGCCGTGTATATTTTAAGGTGCTTATTATATATATTTTCAATACTTTTTAAAAAATAAAAATGTTTTCCAACCGATAACATATACATATATGAACGGGGAAAACGTTTTATAAGAACACGATTTAGAACTGTGCAGGTTCAAATGTCATTAGGGGATTTCAAAGGTATAAGTGTAGTGAAGAGGTCGATTTGAAATTTAATATGGGGTAAAATATTTTTTATAAAGAAGAAGAAATTTAAACATCATTTAAAACTTACAGTAAGCATCCATGTATTATGAATAAATAATAATTGTTGACGTCATTTGAATGGTTTGAATTATTTCATTATTATTGATCAGACTAACTGACACGTACGCTTGAAATTATTTAAGTTAGTTTTTGTTTCATTACCAAAATTTTTCGGTAAATAGAATTGATAGTTTTTAACTGAACACATAAAAGAATATCGAACATTTATTGGGTTTTTATACATGCTCACTTTGAAACAAAATCTCGGAGGATTTAAATGGTTTTATCAGTCGAAACGAGCTCCCTCGAAATATATGAAAAAAATAATGTTATGTCTGTTAAATACGTGTAAAGGTTTTATTGCTATGTAGTTTCGAAAATTACACACTACCTCCCATGACACAAAACACAAATGAAAATGTTTCTAGACACTCCACCCTGTGCTTCAAAAATAAACTAAAATGAACACGACCTTCGGTCAAAGACGATTGGTCTACTTCCCAAATTTAATGTTTAACTTATATCCGTTGTTCATAAGGACAATTATTATTAGGTACTGTCACTATAAAATTGCTATCAAGAAGTGGTTAATGGAGGTGGGGTTGCTCACGGACTGACAACTAGATCAGGCCAAATGGCTAAAAAGTGTTATTTATATGTTTTTATTTATTTATTTGCTTTACAAACAATGAAAAAATAATACATAATACACATAAATATTGAAATAATAAAAATGAAAATAGACGCTACTCATTTTTCATCAATTACATGTAAACACTAACTAAATGAAATGTCGAGTGGTAAATCTCAAAGACCAGAAATGAAGACCTATTTCTTGAATCTTTTTGAAAGTGATAGTTTTTAGCTCCGTTTCTGTGAATAGTCTATATATTGTGTTTTAGGTTTAAATGTTTTTCTTTTCTTTTTTTAATATTAAGTTCACAGAATGTTTAAATGTTTTTATTTTCTTTTTTAATATTAATTTTACAGAATGTTTAAATGTTTTTCTTTTCTTTTTTAATATTAAGTTCACAGATTGTTTGAATGTTTTTATTTTCTTCTTTAATAATAAGTTCACAGATTGTTTAAATGTTTTCTTTCCTTTTTTAATATTAAGTTCATAGATTGCTAAAATTTGTTTAAATTTTTATTGTTTAAATGTATACTATGTATTGTTACAAGAAATGTACTATTCTTTTTATGTACCGTCCCAAATGAGTTTTCTCGTACAACTCCTGGGAATATAATATCATGATATTCATGTCTTATATGTTTTATTAATAAATAAAATAAAAAATACATATTTATATAAAATGAGCAAAGTAAATTATTCAATTAAATTTAAATTATTGTAAAAATTGAAATAAAATTGCAAAAATTGTACGAATTATTAATAAAATAAACATGAATAAAATACGTATTTCAATAAAATTAACAAAAAAAATTATCTAAATTTAATAGTTTTTAAAAAATCACTTATTAATATAAAACTAATAAAAACAATTCATAAAATACTAATAAAAACAATAAACAAAATATGCAACGAAACAAAACCAGCGATGTAATCCATCAAAATTAAATGTACAATAAAATGTAAAATGTATAACATAAATGACAAAATATTTTTTAATTTAAGATGTAATTTATAGCATGTTTGAAAAAAAGACGAATGTTTTCCTCGGCACGGCACACCCAGTGAGGGAACATTATTTTAAATTTTAAAAAACAAAAAAATTGTAAAAGATTAAATAAATAAATTAAGCTCTAAAAACGATACACATGTTTGTCTACTTTTTTTTCTCAAATTTTGTCATTCAGAGGGTTTACTCCGAAGATGTATAAGTGTAATGTGTATAATATGCTCTAAAAACGATACACATGTTTGTCTACTTTTTTTTCTCAAATTTTGTCATTCAGAGGGTTTACTCCGAAGATGTATAAGTGTAATGTGTATAATATGCATCATACATGCTACTTTTGAAATGTAAAGCGGTATTACGTGCGTTCTATTTTAACAATATTAGCGTATAAATAAATGTACTTATGTACGGTCAACTTCGTGCTTTCTTCAAAGTATTATGTGTGCGAATTTAATAACTAATTATGTGTTTATTACGAAAACATCATAATTACAACTAATTGGAAAAACATGAGTATTTTTTTAACGATTTTTAAATAATCGGCAAAAAAAAAAGTTAAACTGCATTCATCATAACTCAGAACACCCAAATTTAGACTTACAACAGCGTACTTCTGGGGGTGCAATTTATAAAATAACTTTATATAAAAAATGTTTCTGGCTCCTTCTATGTAGTAAGTATCCCTGAGAGGAACAGAAATGCTGTTATGTCTGATCTCAAGACTTTGAAACAAAAAAGTGCGCGATGTAATTGCGCAGTGACGAAGACTCGTAAAAGCACGCTGAACTGCTTAGCTTCGAAATATACCGCGAAAAAAATACAGGTAAACTAATATCAATATCAAACCACGAGTAAAAAAATAACAACCGTTACTAGAACGTTTTCTCAATAAATCGCTCGATAGAATCACCTTTTTTGTAAGTCGCCTTCACTCCCAGGTGTGGTATTAAAATTCTAAGGAGTCGAGTTTTTCTAGAGCCTTCTCATATCCGTTCAATAGCTGCTCGTTTACTAAGAAGTGAACGTCACAATCTACGCGCCAACTTTCATACATTTCCTGCATGCGATGCGTTTGGAGCGTGCACGCCGACAACATGGCGCCCCAAAAAAGGGACACCGCTATCGCGGGAGAATGAGATAAAAACATTACCTACAGCCTGATTTGGTTCGAAAAACGACGATTCCAGTTTCAGGATGGAATAAAAATCCCCTTCAAGAGCTTTTAGTTTTGGTACGAATGGTAACGCCTTTTTACGCGGTGTCTTTATTTTGCTTAAGGATTTTCTTAACTTTTGTATTGTTTGGGATGTTTCTCGCGATTTTGTCTTTAGAACAAGTCTCAACAAACTTCGGGTCGCGAGCTAATACGAGTATTGTATTGTACATGATATGCATACTATTTTTAAATTAACAATGCATAATTAAAAAAATACTTTAAAATTATAGATATTCATTTGCAATAACAAATAAACTGTTTATATATGGTTACTATTAAAAGTTGGTTCCTCTCCCGTTCATGTTATTTATTTTATTTGGAAATTAAATAGCATGTATGATCGTAAACATAAATTATACATTGTTTTTTTTAATATTAATTTTTAGGAATCTTGCAGCACAACTTTCAAGTAATCTATATGAAATTAAATTTATCTCTATTGAACCAGTGAAATTTTCATATTACACTTCATGGTAAGGTGGTTAATTTATTATCTCTAGAATTCACATTCGTGCCAATTCACTCGGTCCGGTAAAACTAGAGTAGGTGGATGGATACTTATTTATTACTATAGTTTTTCGTTTTATTTTTTTAGTTTCCACGTGCGGGCGAAAAACTTTGCTAAAACAAATCGAGTGGAGATTAGTCCGCCTCATCGTGTACTGGTTTATGTGTTTATCTGCCGATTAATAAATGAAATAATTATCAATCAGTCCACCCTATATCCCTTTATCGTGCAGGTTGATTTTCGCTGTGTTGTGCTGACTGGCCATACTCTCGCATAGGAATTTCCTGGGCTATCGTCGACTGTTACATGCTAGAATTTGTTATTATTTCTTCTGATTTACCATTTTTTTCATGTTAATTATTATGGCTTAAAATAGGAACAGCCTAAAGAGCTAAAATAAATTCATAAATATGTATATAAAATGTTACTTAATTTGATAAGAATAAATGAATGTTTAAATTATTTTCTACTATTACCATCACACCATTTTTCCGTAGGGGTAGGCAGAGAGGATATACCGCCACACATGTCTATCTTGACATATTATTATTATTATTATTATAATGGATAACTTATATAGCGCCATTTTCGTAATAAAATACCTCAAGGGCGCTTTACATAGTGATTTAATTGTTAAATTAATTTAATTGAAGCTTTTAAATTTGTAATTTAATTAAAATAATTTATTTTGTTGTCACATGCTACGGATTTATTAAAATGATTTAGAGAACAAGTGGGTTTTTTTTTTCGAAATATCACTTCACTTTCACAGCCTCGCACCTCTGCTGGAGAGCATTCCATGCCATAGGGCCTGCGACCGCAAAACCCTAGCCTCTCCACATTTATATATATTGTTATACATACCTTTCGGTTGTATCTGCTTCTGCAGGAGGAGAAAACACAATACAAGCACTTAGCTTTTGGTAGAATAAGGTAGTATATGTAAGTTTACGTATGCAATTGTAAAGCGCCCTCAAGGTGATTTTTCACATAAATGGCGCCATATAAATCAGCCAAATATTAATATATTATAGTTACAGTATTTAAGTATATGAAAATCTTTTTGGACAAGTATTGGATTTAACTCTCAAAGAATTTCATTCAGGTAATTACAATTGATTACTTACGAACAACTTTCATATTACCTTCTGAAAGAGGATCTCCATTATCTGTCAATAAAATGTGTTAGCTTAATTTTTTTTTAATATGGCCTTTTGTGAAAAAAGTTTTCCGACCCCTGATATGGAACACCTTTTACTTGACCGCGACAACATCTTGCAGACGTTCGAGCGAAGTTGATAGACGCGGTTGGTTCGCGAAGTGATCAGTGACCCGTTATTGGTGGTTTGTTTCCAGTAGTACCACTTTTACTGCTGAACGTTTTTCGAAAATCGAACGAGCGTGAAAATCGTGCTTAGTGTCAAATCGCAACTTGTGTAACGAAGTTAAAACACATTAATTGGATTACTGTGACTGGATACGATACGAATTGGTTTGTTTATACATTCAGGGCCATTATTTTGATTTCTGTAACCGTAAAAGTGGTTTTAAGGCTTCGGCGTTCACTTTTTTCAAACTTTTGTTCGAAACAACATTAAACCTACACTTTATTTTAAGTTTTATTAAAATATTTACGCCACGTTCCGCAGTTTGTTTGTTTTATTTTTGGTTCTTAACGTATTTACCCGTATTTTCTATTGTTTACTATTTGACAAAATAAATTGTTTCTTGTATTTCCATCAAATGTTTGTATTTGGGGCAGCTTTTTTTCCCTGATGGCTCTTTTGAAATAACGATTTGTAGGACATGTTTTGTTTACATGTTATACATTTTTGTTTTAGTGTTCAAATTGCATTTTCTTATTAGATTCACCGTGGAATCACCTCTTTTGCCTATTAAAACTGCATTTTCAGTCCCTTTAAATATGCAGTCTGCACCTAATGGGGCATTGATACATTAATTGCATACCTCGAACTTAATAAATTATTACACCTTCTTTTGCACGTAACTGAATGTAGCAGTCAAAAACAAAGTTTAACATTGTCCAAAAATAAGTTAACTGATATTTTTTGTCTTTTTCCCAAAGCCTAAAGATTTTTAAGCTTAGACTTTTAAAAAATGCGTTTTTTTAAATCGTTGAATATCTACATACTGTATTCGTTTACAGATAAAGTAATCTTACTGTTAAACACTATTTAGATGTGTAATTAATTACCCCGTCAACTGAATGCACGCAAAACTGGTCTAGAAGGAAGCACAGGCGTTTGCGGAAATGCCTGAGATGCAAAACTCTTACAATAATAATATTATTATTTACGTAATACTTTTCTTGCATATTAATTTACGTTTTTTACTGTTTCATTAGATATGCGATTCTTTTTTCTTACTATTTATTAAAAATATATATTTTTCCTTTCGATTAATTTTACTGGTTTCAGATTTAGGTAAGTTCTTAATCATAAATAGGTTGTTTTAGGATACGACCTGAACATATTATAAATAAAATATTTCAGCAAAGATTGAATTAAATCATCAAATCATTAAATAAATTATTGTGAAGAAACTCTAATAGATATTTTGATATAAAACTTTGTTATCTTCTTATTTGAAATAAACACATTCATCCACGTATCAAATATCACATTTATTCTACGAATACAAAAACTCGGAGGCGTTCTGAATAAATTATACATTGAAAATACTATTACTTATGTATTCAATCTTGTAAAACATTTTATAACATTTTTTATAAAATGTAGAGAGGATATTATGTACGTTTTAAAAAAGCTACTTCAAAAGTTAATCATCAATATTCACGATCCATCGGTAGGCGTTGACTTCTAGCGTAAAGTTTATTATTCAAGATTGTCTTTCTAAGATTTGAACTAAACAATAAAGTTATTTTATCGACTGACGGCCGAAGACTGAGAGCAGTTTGCGACTCTGTATTTGCATGTTTTGAATACTAACCCCGTTGAAAGTTGTAAAGAGACGGAACATTTATGTATAATGTATAACCGGTTCTCAATTCAGTAATAATCATAACACATACATATTTTTTGATTTGAAGGTTTATTTGGTTTTTCTCTTAAAGATTTCTACACGGCTTTGAATATTGAAATTAGCAAATAAAACGTGCGATTTCTAGTCGGATAAACCCTATTTTCTTAGAACTTGTCGCCATTTGTATGCAATCAAACGATTATAACTCGTAATGATATAAAAATTATTTTTAATTCTTAAATTACGAATATAAATATAACAATGATAATTCGACAAGTCCTCGATAGCCACTATTGAAATACAAAAGCATAATTTTTAACGATAATTAATAATAATATCCAAATTTTGACCTTTGAGTTTTCTGGTAATTTTGCCACTATATGTTTATTATGAGGTTGTCATGAATTTTAATTTGTATCTAGAACAACAACTAGAACTATTTTCGTGAGTTTGAGTACATACTTGACAATGACCATTGACCACAAAACGAGGCATTATGCTTTGAGTATGGTAATTGTCAAGTATTACTCTGAAAGCTTCGCCTTGAATGCCAATACCTCAGAGTGTTGTACAAATTCAAGTCACCTCTAGCTGTTCTCCAAGAAGTCCGCTCTCTGAATGGTAATTACCGCCATCGAATGCGCGACGATTTGCTCGATTGTTCTTTATGCTAACGACTTCTAGAACCCTCGACAATACATAATGAATTTCAATTCGACAAAACAGTTTACCGCTGCTAGGAAGAAGAAGATCCGAAGCTTTATAATGACTACATAAATAATATACGATTGATTTCGGACGCGTTAGATGTTCTTTATTATTCTCACAAAAAGTCTTAAGAAATACAGGAATAAAAGCCGGGTTTTTTATCAGTCAGGTGTTAAAAATAATTAAAAACCATCAACTTGTTTTTGATCATGTAAATTAATGTTTTTTTCTTCTTTTCAATGTGCAACCCACGCCATGCCGCGAACGAAAATGTCAATACTTTTTTGTACATCCTCAAAAGGCAAAGCATTCGGTAGATACACGGTGACATTTATGCAAGATGTCTTCCACCAACCAACGTGGGTATCGTGGCTGCCAAGACAGACACCCGTAACCATCACCCAAACACGAGTTGATCCGTTTTTGAATAATGTCAAACGGCACAAATTATATTTACACATTGTGTGTTAATAAGGAGACATCTACTTTTGATTTCATTTAATGTTGACTTGTAAATGCGATGTTTTGCGGCTCGTGGGCGTTCGTTTCTACACCGAATAGCGCACTTCATTATTTCATAATTGATCAATGACTTTTCGCCTCGAGTTCTAAGAACAAAGGTACATTGTTTTGTACTAGTTGTTTTTTATTACAACTCGCGATAATATATTCAAATTAAAATTCACGTTAATCATAGTTATCTATGACCTAATGCACATTTAAATCTACGTTTGCAATTTCAATTTTATTGTTTGTGCGGTAAAATAAAAAAATATCCAAGTGATAAGTTGTAGCCTTGATTTCGTTATTCAAATTATAAACAAAACACCTAGCTAATTTGGTAACATTTTTGTATAATTTGACCACCCATTTCGTTCGATCATCTTATACCGCAAAATTCTGAAGCGCGTGAGTCAAACCATAGCTATCATTGTTGGAGATATAACACACTCGGTAAATATGTTCCTCGCACCTGGCCTTTGTTTTCTAAAATGTCACAAACTTCTAAGAATACGAGATGATTTTATCCTTTCTAAATTCACAATATTCTAAGAATCGATACCTCTTCAAAATAACGCCATTTGTACAACACAACGTTAAGTAATTTTATGTCGAAGACAGCTTCGGTTTTGTGGTCGGGTTTTTGATTGAGGAAATATAAATAATTTTTACACCCACCTCCCACCGTATTAAAATCAAGTAATACGGTTATATGATGTATAGAGACATAAATGTGAATATATAGTGTTGAATATTTAGTTCACTCACGATTATTCATCTTAAGAGCAGCAATTGCGATGCATCTTCAAGGAATCAAGTCACGATCAAAACGTCACGAAAATTTTCGATATCTTACTACTTACGTATTGTAATTACTCGCATTTATTTATTCATACAAATTCAAATATATTACAAAAAAATAATAACGTATCCCTAACGAAGACTAAGAGCATTGGGCTGAGTTCGAATGGAAATAATTACAACATAATGGAAATTGGAAACATGCACATTATTAAACAATCGCATAAATAAAAATTAATAAAAAATAATATTATTTTTATTTTATTATTATTATTCTTTTTTTTTTTTTTCAATGGAACACTTAAGGTTGAACTTGCCAAAAAAGAGTCTGGCTCTTGTGCTTGGCAAGTTAAAAATTATATAGACGCATATTTCAATAAACATTTGGACGACAAGCTTAATAGTATATAAATCTATGCAATAACTCGCAGCATTCTCCTGCAATGGTCTCTTCCCTTAGACAAAATCCAAACTTGTACATTTCTCCTGAAAATGGCTTTCGTTTTGGAGAACTTAATATGCTCATCCAGGACATTGATCACTAGATTGTACATGTACGCGTCACATACTTTTAATTTAGAATATTATAAAATTAATTATCAGACGGCCAATTTAAAATGAAATTCGTAATTCGTAATTGCGAATGTCAAAAATCACATTAAATTCTAAAGATAGCACCAGAATCAGTTAGTCTAATTAAGTTCAAACACAAAGAAAATAATTTCTATTATGCTATGGAATGCAGCCGAAATAAAGATATTCTTGACTCGTATTATGTATACAGTAACATCTACTAAATACCAAAACGTCGCGCCGTATTGTCCAATTGATAGGATCGTTATGAGCCAACTCCTTTGTAATTTCATAATTATGGTTCATATCGGAAATATTTGAACCTGAGGAAGTCTTTAGCATTCCTCTGAACTGATTCACGTCCCTCGCCTTCCCTACACCAGGCGACGTGAGAGAGTTATTTCGTATTACATTTTCGATAAATTATCCCGAACACTTGAGTACATTTCGCAGAAAATTTTGAGCAGTTTGGCTGGAGATATTTGCTCGTAAATATTTGGTTACAGACGTTGGCGTTGTGTTGAATTATTTGCACGCCATACTCGTATTGCGATGCAGAAGCAAATTCGAAATAATATTTGATTTTCGAATTGCGATTTATGAGAGGTAAGGTTCCAAAAAAATCACATTGAATCGGCATCCACTTCGTAACACTTAATGAGGAATCATTAAAACAATGTTTTTATTTTATAATATTTCATTATTTTTAGTGATACTAAAATTTAGTCTAAAACTTTAAAAAGTGTTTTTAAATTTTGAGAAAAGCTAGAATAAGGGGCCGATTTGTATCAAGTAATCGATTGGATTAAATGAGTATTGACAATATTTACTTTTGTGGGTCGTATTCCAAATTTGTATGTTTATTTTTTTTTGGCGATAGTAAAAAAATCACAAATTATTATAATTTTGACCCAGCAACATAATAAAGTATTTGTTTACGATCATAATATCAGTATGGAAATTCAGTCCTATTTCCTTAAATAACAGTATCTGCTAGTAAAATGAAAAAATATACGATTTTAAAAAACGAAATTGTTTGCAAGTTTCCAGGTAAAAACTGACCGGAAACCGCTCAACAAATTTGTCAAAACACTGTATTTTACTTGATGAATCGATTTGAGAAAAAAACTTTGCTTTAGTACATAAAAGGTACATGCTTTTAAAATTTTAGAGGTTGTAAAACGTTATACGTTATCTCAAACCAAACATCACGCCGGTCTGCCATATATCATGTAGTCGACAATGCACTCTGAATATATGCACGTGTGTCATTCCTTTATGTTGTGAGATTTAAAATCTATATTGGAAAGGCTCTTTCGTAACAAAGGTATACCTGAACATTGTTACCTGGCTGGACTGGGTACCTGGAACCTCTGACGTCACAACTGCGCGTCCACAGATCGAACCTTCGTCCGTTGAGTTTAGTTTAGTATAACTTAACCTGTGCTAGGGGTGGCTTGTAGTCAAAAGTTTTTCTCGACTTTGTTTACTCGAATTTGTTTAGTATTGCGAAAAGTGAACGCTGAAAGAAAATCGCTCATATGTAGGTTATTTCACTTTAATATTATAATCATAAGCTGGATCATAAACAGTTATTATAATATTATGTAAACTCCGGTTTCTTTTAAAATGTGTATTTACCGTTCTTAATTATTTCAGTGAATGTGTTCATATTGTATTGCTTAACAATTTACATAACATTAAATAAACCTTGAGAAGTATAAAACGTACTGATCATTTGTATTTTAATAGTGCAATTCAATATTTGAATGTTTGATTATTGTAAAGTATATTGAAGAATATACAAAGAAGTCAGTTTCTTTAGAAGTGCGCCAAAACCATTCGTATAACTTCTACCTGTTGAACGTAACGTAGGTACCTGTGGCACCCTATTATCATTTCCCGGGTCCCTTGGGCTAGACGCTGTTTTTTGTTGCAGCTAATCTTTGCCAGCAGATTAGTATCAAATTGTTTTAAATATAAAAAAACAAAGTAACCCAAGTTCTCTGTGTATCCAGCTTATTTTTATATTTTAATTTATAAATTTATCTCTATTTCTTAGAATCAAATAATACGATCGACTAAATGACGAACAATGTTAAGTGAGCGTTTACCGAAATCAAAAACACTTGTGTACAGACTAACCCTCATGGAATAAGTGAAGTGTCAATGTTTGATAAATGTATCAAATTTACTCTACGATAACGTGAAGACGTGAAAATCCACCATGATTAAGTTTCGATACAAGCGTAAGGAGTCTGCAGATGGAGTTTCCACTCTACCTCCCAAATCTGCAACTCCACGGACGCAGAATGCACCGCCCAAGTCTCCGCAAGCCCAGAAAACTGGCTCCATCGCGGAACTGAAGAAGAGCGCCGTTATCAGCGGCCTCAAGAAGAATGGAATAGTCAGCAGTGCGATGAGGAGCGGGAATACTAACAGTCTTCAGAAACCACCTTCCCCGAAAATCGCGGAATCAGGTTTGCACAAAGTTGGCTCCATGGGAAGCCTTCCCAGGAGTGGAAGATGCACTCCAGTTTCTCCTGTGATTGAAAATGGCAAACCTCTACCGAAATCACCGCGTGCTCCAGTGCAAAAGACAAGCACGTTACCAAAAAATTCTTCCATTTCAATGTCAAAACAAAGCTTAGGAAATTTATTGAACAAAGACATTTTCCAGCGATCTTCCAGGGAAAACCTGGTTACGATAAGTGATACGGGAGCCAGAAAACATAATACTCTTCCAAGAATGAAGAACAACAAAACCGAACCGAAGCCACCTACTCCGCAACCAATCGAGAAATCTGCAGTTTCCAAGAGTTATGAAGTAAGTTAAAATATATTGTATGTATTATTCTGTGACGCGTTCAACTTATAATTTTAAGATATGATATTTATAAGTATTTGTGTCATTGGCGTACACAGGTGTTTTATAGTAATTCACAACACAACTTGTACACACAACATTGTTTGTACAGATACTGTACGAATAATTTTAATATGCGATGCCCTGATGCCACGTCAAGTTTATTGATCTGATTTGGAAAGTAATTGGAGACGTTAGTTGATTATGTCTTTTCGTGATATTTCTCGTTATTCGTAACTTGATAACCGAATCAATTTCAAACGTATTTACGTAATTCAATACGGATAGTCACAAATGTCACCCACAGTGATGTGCCATGGGAAACATCACAATTATAGACGCACTGCGTCTGCTTGTTTATTAT